>NW_026937595.1:0-80365 GCF_032062105.1 Saccostrea cuccullata
GTTTTGGATTTCTAATTTAAGCACTTAAACAAAACATATGGTACCGATGTCCCATTGGTTTTGATGAACTCTTTCAACACAGATGAAGACACAGAGAAAATTCTCAAAAAATACAGTCAGGTGAAAGTCAAAATCTTCACCTTCAACCAGAGCAGGTGGGTGGTTCCATCCCCTTCTGAAGATCTTGGTTCATTCATCTAATTGTGAAATTGTCAAACGTCATGACTTTAATTTTTTAATTATATCATTTTTCTTCATAGGTATCCACGAATCAGCAGAGAGTCTTTGTTACCAGTAGCAACAAATTTTAATGTTGATAATCTAGAGAGGTAAGTTATTTTTGTTTTTCATTTTATAAATAAATAACAATGTCTTCATTATCTTTATTTATAATGGAATATGGAGATAACAAACAGTTTTCAACCTCAAAGCCTATTTATTAATCAACAACACAAGCAAAAACATCAAAGTCAATTTATTAGTTATCTTTGTTGGTCAACACAAATAAAAGTGGACGAGAGGCAAATTTAGTGATTGTCTTTAAAATGGATATTTCATTTTTAGTGAGATGTAAAATTTTAGCGATTTTAAAAAGCTCACAATTAACTTAATTTTTGCCATGCTTATATATTCTGATAATGCCTGTTATATATTCTGTGTAACATAGTGCCATGTATATATTAATTCTGTGTCTATGTATTTGTAGCTGGTAACGTAGTGCCATACTTATATCTTCTTAATTCTGTGTCTATGTATATATTTGTAGCTGGTACCCGCCTGGTCACGGTGATGTTTACCAGAGCTTGGCCAACTCTAACCTTTTGGACCAGTTTATCAAAGATGGCAAGAAATACCTGTTCATGTCCAACATTGACAACCTGGGGGCAACTGTAGACCTTAGTATCCTTACATAAAGTATCAAATTACCTAACATGCATGTCTGTAAGTGTAAGCAAGAAGAGTTTGGAAAAAATCATTAATACTTTAAATTTTTGAAGTAATGACAAAGTTAACTTTTCAATTTATATGAAAAGGGTTAGAAAATGATCTGAATCAACTTTATAAAGGGAATATGGCTTTAATCTGTCAGTTTAATATTCTTTTATTTGATAAATACTTATTTGTGGATGATTTATCTATTGACCAAGAGAAAGGGCACAGAGTCTAATTTCACAGTTACCACGGTTATGATTCCTGACCAGTTTTTTCAGATATTTTAAATTTTCTGTTGAATCCCAACTCAGGACCAGCGCCAGAATTTGTAATGGAAGTCACAGATAAAACAAGGGCTGATGTTAAGGTACGAAAAAATTTAAACAAGGTCAGTGTGTAAAGTCCAAAATTGCTCTTTGCTTAAGAGGTGCTTTAAGAGCTCGCAATGACTTCGCAACGCTCACTGCGCTGGCTATAATTTATGCTTATATGTTCATTTAATACTCAATATAATATTTTCATATTTGTTATTCAAATGTAATTTTTTTTTCCCATTTCCTATGCACTGTTTGTTTCTATCTTGCAGGGTGGTACTCTGGTGGAATATGAAGGAAAACTTCGTCTTCTAGAAATCGCTCAAGTCCCCAAAGACCACGTAAGTATGCTGATCTCCCTATATAAACACAAGAAAACTCTGACTTCTGAAAATCACTCAAGTCCCTAAAGACCACGTAAATATTATACTGATGATCTCCCTGTTCAAACAATATTGTTATTGCCTGAGCCAGTGTACAGGCTGTTTTAACATTATCAGCTCAGATTCCAGAGAACACTAAACCAACTTTTATTTGCGACGACTTTATTTCACGATTTACCAGAAGTAAACTAGTTCGCTACGATAAATTTTCGCGATGAAGCCTGTTTTGGAACTGATTTTAATTGAAAAAGAGACTTTAAGGACCAGTTCACGTCGAGAAAAATTGGCGATGACGGGGCTCTCGCGAACCTCGCAAAAATTTCTCGCACCCGAATAAAAGTTGGTTTACAGTAACTGTAAACCAGCTATTATTCATGTTATCCTTTATTCATGATTCACAATGAAATCAGTCAGCGTCAATTACTATTACCGACTGAGGAAACATTTCTTAGAAATACAAAGCAAAATACAGGTAATCGGTTTGCGGCCAATAATAATCATGAATTAAAGTAGATAGCAAAAATCATGGATATTTTTCACATGCAAATAAAAGTTGGTCTGCAGTGGTTTGACAAAAACTGAAAAAACTTTTTAAATTAACAGTGGTACAATGATCAAATGTCCATGATTGGAAAATATTTCTTTGAGGGGTTTGGATTACATTGATGAAGAATCATGATGCTGTATAGCTTGAAAATAATTAATTTTGTGGGGTATGGAATGGATCCAAGCATCTCTTAGTAGCATCAAAACAAGGAAAATCAAACCCCATGAAAATGAGTGATTTTCACAGTATTTTTATCATATTTTCATGAATTTTGATTTTATTTTTAGGTGGATGAATTTAAAAGTGTCAGCAAATTTAAGTAAGTTTTCATTAAAATTAAGTATAATTTATCTGTAAATTTCAGTAAACTACTAAATTTAAGCAAGATGTCAGTTAATTTAAGTTATTTGCTATTTATCGACAATTCATACTAGATCTTAAGAATTTGAATCAATTTGATAATAGAATTTAAAGCTAATATAAATGAGTTTAATAATAAATATTATAATTTTTATGACAGAATATTCAACACTAACAATTTATGGATAAGTCTTGATGCCATAAAGCGAGTGGTGGAGGATAATACGTTACATATGGAGATTATAGTCAACCCCAAGGTGAGATCGTTTACGTACTGTAGAAGTACTTTTTTTCATGGTTTCATAATTCCGTAGAATCTCTATTTCTGTTCAATCTGCTAGCAGAATACATAATATCGCGATTACCTCGCAGTTATCTAACTTACTACCACTCGTTTGCGGGGGAGTTGAGAAAGCTCAAATCTCACGAGATTACTGGGGCATATGGCATTGTTTACAGTAGTGACATTTGAATGATTTTAGCAATTTTATGCCGAAAGTATAATGTATTGCCAAGAATTGAATTCCAAATAGTAGATTGTCAAATAAGGAAAGTTTAGATTATTTTATCAGCTTTAAAATACGATGATTTTCAATGAAAATTTAATGAGAAGAGCCCGCTTGGTTAAAAATATCTTTAAAAATGTAACATTTTAGGATTAGCTCCTTTCAAAAATTAATTAGGCTGTTTCAGCGATTGCTTAGCAAGGTGTCCCACCAGGATATTTTACTTATCTGTCCTTATAAATTCTACAATGATCGATCTTGCATTGTATTCAACAGCACATTTGTCCCCAGCCAACAGATGTTTCCTACCTCCATCGCGAAAGAGTTCCGCTAAGTTAAGTAATCGCGATATCAAGTATTACTTGGATATCTTAAGACTCTCCTTATATGCCTTATATTTGTATTTTAAAGATTTATGGGGCAAAATTTTAGCGGAAAATTTGTGTCAGTGTACAAAGCGTTAAATAATATCATGCAGAAAATAGTACATTGTACTTCTACAGTATATTATACTTCCATGAAAATTGGTTGAAACTAAATCGTTGAGAAACATTTGTTATAAATCACTCTTGCCTGCTGAATCATTTGAATAATGAAGCCACGCACTGGAGGGCTTGGCTTCATTAAGATATCATATAAGCAGAATTTTCAGTGAGGGTTTAATTTTGGCATTATTAGTGAGGGTGCCAAGATCGATAAAATTGAATATCGCTAAAATTTTATTGTGCTTTATTTGTTAAAACTTCTTTAATGAGCTTTTCAAAATCATTAGAATTAGATCTTGCTGAAAAAAAAACAATTTTTACTGACAATCCCTAAATTTGCGTCTCGCTAAAATAATTTCCACTTATACAGTATGTCAGTTTTTGATTTTGAGGAACACTTTTACCAAGGTTATGTAAATGGAAATTTTTAAGAAGTACTTTCACATTACTTCTCCTTTTACAGTATAAGTCAAATTTCAATGGTTACCAGAAATAGAATTTTGGTGAAATTCTTCACAATGTTACTTTTTTCCACATTTATTTGCATTTAAACTTGACTCTGAAAGTGACTTAACAGAGATAATTATCTCCTTATTGCTGCTGCATAGTTTCTAAATTATTGAATTGTGACAGTCCTCTGCATATGATGTTTAGTTTGCTCCAATGCTAACGGTAGTTCATTTTTTCCTTGCAGACTTTAGACAATGGATTGAACGTACTTCAGCTAGAGACCGCTGTAGGGGCAGCCATTAAGAGCTTTGAAGGTGCTATTGGTAAGTAATTGACGGATTGAAATACATGATACATATTGTTGTTTGAAGATCACTTCAGCCAATAGCAAAAGAGTTTTTAGCTCACCTGAGCCAAAGGCTCAAGTGAGCTTTTCTGATCAAAATTTGTCCGTTGTCTGTTGTCGTCGTTGTCGTTGTAAACTTTTTCACATTTTCATCTTCTTCTCAAGAACCACTGGGCCAATTTCAACCAAACTTGCTACAAAGTATCCTTGGGTGAAGGGGATTCAAGTTTGTTCAAATGAAAGGGCCACACCTTTTTCCAAGGGGAGATAATTAAGAATTAGAGAAAAATTAATGTCATTTTTAAAAAATCTTCTTCTCAAGAACCACTGGGCCAGAAAAGATGAAACTCATGTGGAATCATCCTCAGGTAGTGTAGATTCAAGTTTGTTCAAATCATGACCCCTTGGGCTTGGGTGGGGCCAAAATGGCCGATCAAAGTTTTACATAGGAATATATAGGAAAAATCTTCTTCTCAAGAACCACTGGGCTAGGAAAGACAAAACTCATGTGGAATCATCCTCAGGTAGTGTAGATTCAAGTTTGTTCAAATCATGACCCCTGGGGCTAGGGTGGGGCCAAAATGGCCAATCAAAGTTTTACATAGGAAAATATAGGAAAAATCTTTAAAAATCTTCTTCTCAAGAACCACTGGGCTAGGAAAGACGAAACTCATGTGGAATCATCCTCAGGTAGTGTAGATTCAAGTTTGTTCAAATCATGACCCCTGGGGCTAGGGTGGGGCCAAAATAGCCTATCAAAGTTTTACATAGGAATATATAGGAAAAATCTTTAAAAATCTTCTTCTCAAGAACTATTGAGACAGGAAAGATTAAACTCATGTGAAATTAACCTCACTGACAGGTAGTGTAGATTCAAGTTTGTCCAAATCATGACCCCCAGGGGTAGGTCGGGCCAAAATTGCCGATTAAAGTTTAACATAGGTATATATAGCGAAACCTTTTAAAATCCTCTTTTCAAGTACTTCAAATCCATGCTTAGTGATATTTATATGGAATCATTTTCAGGTAGTGTAGATTCTAGTTTGTTCAAACCATGAACCCCTGGGAGGTTAAAATTCAAGGCCCCCAGCCCCCCCCCCCCCCTAGTAAACTTTCAGTTCTGATCTGATATGTGCTTTTTCCTAGCAAATTGCTCAGGTGGGCAATGTGGCCCCTGGGCCTCTTGTTTGATTCTTTTTCTGAAGAACAACAAAGCTGTGACATGAATTTTAACTGAAACATCTTTAGGTAGGTTATAATTTTTGTTCGAACAAGACTGTTCAGATCAGGACCCCTTGAGGAAGGGTGGGGCCACAAGATAGGAGTATTAAGGAAATATAATTATGTAACTTTAAAAATCTTCTTCTTAAGAACAGTAAAACTATAATTAGTCATATTAATATAGTAGTATAGATTCAAAATTGTTTATGTTCCCCATGGATAGGGATTAGTCAAAGAAATATGGAAGCATACCCTTTTTAGCAGATTCATGTTTATTTCAAATAACGTGAGTTGGGATCACTAACTGGGGGTGGTGGTAATGGTTCAATTTCTTCTTCTTCTTTTTTTTTTTATTACAAAATTTTAATTATTTGAACTCTTCTTACATTTTCACAGTAGTCGAGTCATATTTATTTAGAAGAATTAAATAGGGATTGTAAATTTGGAACTTCAATTTTCACTCTAGGTGCGATTTAGTGTTGAAACCAATATATTATTATAAATAAAGTTCCTCAAGACTTAGGCCATTGTCACTGACATTTACCTAGAATCAGGTGTAGATACATGTAATTATGTTTTGTTTTTTTTTAAATGTTATTGATATATATATCATATCTCTTTCATACTGTTGCTTGCTTTGTACACAGGTATCAACGTCCCTCGTCGGCGATTTTTACCTGTGAAGACCACCTCTGACCTTCTGATTGTGATGAGTAACCTTTACAGTATGAAGACGGGATCCCTAGAGATGAACCCCAAACGATCCTTCCCCTCCGTACCTCTAGTCAAACTAGGCTCTCACTTCACCAAGGTAAGGTTCTAAGGTACAGTCTCAGTTGTAAATTTATGTACAGTAAAACTTGTTTAGTATGAACACGAATATTGCAAATTTACGGATATAGTGAAGTTATCTTCGCCAGGTTCACAAATTTAATGAATAAATTGTACGGATATAACTAATTACAGTTATAGCTGTTTCCAGGTCCCAGCAATTTTGTTGTAACCAAGTTTTACTGTATTTATAACTTTAAGTTACACAAAATTTTCTTTTTTACAAGCTATAGACAAGAAGTGACCCCATAGATATTCTTTTTTTTTGCAGCAGGCTTTCCTCTCTTTCTTTCTTGCAACTTACATGAGTTTTCTGGCAATCATCAAAGTTTAGTTTTCTTTTATCCATATTAGATACAGCGACTTATTTGACTTTGTAGGTGAAGGATTTCCTATACAGATTTTCTAGTATACCTGATATGCTCGAACTTGATCATCTTACAGTCTCAGGGGACGTAACTTTCGGTAGAACTGTCACACTCAAGGTATGTAGATCAATATGAGGCAGCCAGAGAATATCTAACTATATTAGGTGAAAAATAGAAACATGAAATTGTTTATATACATGTACAACAGTCATGTTCTTTTTAGCTTATCTAAGCTTTTCTGATCAGAAGATTTTGCTGTTTGTTGTCATTGTCGTCATTGACTTTTCACTATTTCATTTTCTTCTCCAGACCTACTCGTCTAATTTCAACCAAACTTGCCACAAAGTATCTTTGGGAGAAGGGTGTTCAAGTTTGTTCAAATTAAGTGCCACACCATCTTCAAGGGGGAGATAATTATAAAATAGTAAAAAATCAATGGTAATTTTTAAAACTCTTCTCAAGAACCACTGAGCCAAGAAAGATTTTTTTTTATTTACGGAAAATTTTGTAAAATTGATAGGTATACGAAGTCCTGTGATTCAGATTAGATCAAACCAAAGTTAAAGGGGATGAGAGTTTTTATTTTCTTTTTCCAACATAAAAAAGTAGATTTATGAGATAACATGTTTAAAGTAGGAAAGAGAATGGTAAGTTCCTCGATGAAAGACTGCTATTTTAGATGTCTTGACTTTATGAGATTCTGTACTTTGTAAAAACAATGTAACCCAGATGACCATTCTGACCTATGACCTTTTTGTTTACTGTAGGGTACAGTCATAATCATTGCTAATCATGGAGACAGAATCGACATTCCTTCAGGAGCCGTGTTAGAAAACAAGATTGTGTCAGGAAATCTGCGTATCCTGGACCATTAATTCATGTTGCCATAGTAACCGTGTGAGTGTTGCTGGTCACACTTGAGATAAAACAGTTTTATAGTCGCCCTGCAGCTTTGTGTGGAAATACAAGTATAAGCATTTTGAATTTTTAAAAATAACACTTTTTTGTGAAGAGGTTGAGATGCTTTATTTCCTGATACAAGATAATGTGATATTGCTTGTTGTTTTAGCAGCTTGATATTGATAGCTTGTTAGATATTAAACCGATTCTTAAATGAATGTTAAGAGTAAATTGTCATAAGGCAATTGTTGTTAGTGCTTTTGGGGTTTTGTTTTTTGTTGAAAAAAGTAGCATAATTGTTTTCTATAATGTTTTCAATGTTTTCAAATTACTCCTTTTGGATGGGAGTGTGTATTTTTATCCTTGAATTCAGTGAGATTTGATCTCATAGTTTGCTAACTGTATGCATGTTCATAATTCTGACTTTTTATGGAAAAAAAATTAAACCCAAAAAGAAAAAGAACTGACTTTGACATTATTCTACCAATTTTTCCTATCTTGTCCTAACAGTTAACATATGCCATAAGGTTTAATTGAATTAAGCTCAATGTCTGCCTCCTACAAATCACTAATGAGTAATGTCTATAGTGAAGTTAAAGTGTGAACCATAAAACCTTTCTGTATCCAGTTTTTATTTGCATATCTGTTTTGTTTGGGGTTTTTTTGACATATTTAGTATAATTTGTATCGTATAGTGTTGACCTTCCTGGGCTTACTAAGCTTTTTAAAAGTGACCTACCTGTACTGGGTAATTGTTAACAGTAGACAATCATTTAGAGATCTACATATATGACTTTATAAAGTCAGATCAGTTCTATGTTTTTGGAGAATTTCTTTCTTTTAACGCCTGTTGTTGGATTATTCTCCCTTGTTCCATAAAAGCAAAAAAACGTCAAAACCTAATTTTTAAATACTTTTTTACTTTGTAATTGAATGTTTGGTGTGCAAATATTGAGTTTCAGTGGAACACATATGTATTTTGATGATATGAATGGTTTTTTTTTTTTATTATTTGGATTTACTTCAAGTTATTTTAGAAGATATATGTACCTGAATTTGTCCCAAAACTGTGGGTTTTTTTTTTTTTTTCGTTTTTATATTTTGTTGGGAGTGAAAATCCTACCTTCTTATGTATGAAAGTAAATTTTTGAACGGTAGTTTTTTCTGTTTTCTTTCAGTTTGCAGTGAACAAATTCTGCTTAATAGTCATCATTTACAACTCAGGTCTTTTGTTCCATAAAGGATTTTTTTTTTACTGTAGGCCATAATAAAGCAAACTGCAATAAATAAATATTTACATTTCTAGTGTAAATACAGTGTATTAAATAGTAAACATTTTTTTTTTCAATATACCAATCTCTTTACACACAAGTTAAAAATTATATTTGCATTTAATGTTTGAAAATATTGATGTTACAGATTTTTTCAGGAAATACATGTACATGCATCCACTAGCTTACGAAACAGAATATACAGGCCATGAGATGCAAAGACAAAGAAAATGTTCTTAGATCAAAAAGCATTTAAATTAATGTTTAACGGACAATTTTTTTAAAGTTAAGTGTACTGAAATGTCAGAATTTTAATCAAAGGCTTAATCATTTATACAGCTTGCATTCAACTTTGATTTTTCCTCATGCCTGGAGAGTTGTGTATGTTTAACCTTAAAACATGTATTTGCTTTTTGTTAAAAATGAAAATAAAAGTTACCAAGTACAATATTAACCCTCTGTATATTCTTATTTTAAATTGAAAAGAAAGTCTTCAAATAGAAACCAATTAAACTGTAGGTTCCATGTTTGGTGACTGGATAGATAGAAGAGATCCACATAATTAAACCATTCTTACTGCCTCTACCTTGAATGAGGATTATAACACTCCTAAATGTCATAAGTAGTCTTTGTGTTAAGGTCTGAGGAGGCCATCTTATAAGCAAAAAAAATGTTTTTCCCTCACCTTTTCCTGACTTAACTAACTGGCTAAAATGGCTCAATTTGTTTAAAACATAATAGAAACGGTATTGTTTTCCTTCTGATTTTTTTTATCCCATCAACAAGAATGCTGAATTTTTAAAAGAAGAATACTAGTACCACACCTACTGATCTTCATTTTTAGCCCTGAGTTTGGCGGAGGCAAACATTTTAAAGATGGCCTGACATATGTTCTATTATTGATTGTGTCGTCTGGCCTTAATAAAGTTCCAGTTTTATTCAATGGAAAGTGATGGACATGGCATAAATATACGTTTTTTCATGCCATTGAACTTGACTGGGTCTAGGTCACGACACAATCCTAGGTCACTAGCGAAAAGAAGTTCCAATTCAGTTCCACTACAAAATATGACCTGGACCAATCGGAAGAGAGTCTTGTGTTTATAGTTTGTTGAAGTTGACGGCTGACTGTACATAGATACACATGTATTTATAAATAAATCAAAAATTTAAATGATTCAGAGAAAGCCAAACATCCTATAAAGAGCGCATTCAGGTACATAATCAGGTTAAAAATAGGTTCCTTTTGGTTCCGTTATTAAAGTACACTTAAAATACAGTCAAATAAAAAAAAGACCAAGTGTTAATATTTCTTAAAGTAACTTACAGATAAAAATGCCAGGATTGTTATCTTTAACCTTGAATATAAAATGGTGCTAAGATTTTCATATTTCACGTGTATTGAATTCATCGTGATGAGACCTTTTAATAGGTATAGATATTTTTGACCTTGCCCGTTGTTTGGCCTTCTTTAAAAAATAACCTTAGCTATAAGAACTTAAGTAGAGCTTTCTTTCACAGGTATATTCTTTTTGACAAGACCTCCCTTCTGGATACCTCCAATTGACCTTGGAGTATGACCTTCCTTTGAAAAACCTTAACCTTAGCCATAAAATGTGAATAGTTTATGGTTTACTTGTGTATTTCTAATGACAAGGTCTTCTCCTGTGTACCAATAATTTTGACAAATTGAAATTGTCTTTGGACTCACTATTAGGAAACATTAACATACACAATAACTTTTCATTGTTGATTCTTTTCCTTTTATGTTGATCAGGTAAAGCCACTGTGTGACTGACACAAGTCTTCTCTTTTTGCTACATTTTTGGTAACATTTTTATCTTTTGACCTACATGTTAGGAGTTTTACTTGTATTTTAGAAATTTAAAACATTCGACACTAAGCTGACATACGTGGACATCGGTGTTTTACAAACATATCTTGTTTTTACCTTAGAAAGTGAGCTTAATGGGCTTTCGTACTTGAGAATAATACTGTTGCGTTTACTTGCATTTTGTCACGTAATCCAATTCACAGAAATTCCAGGACCCGGAAATAAATTTCATCGATCACTTTACAAACAATGAACTGTTATCAACCTATGTCAGTCCAGCACTATTTTGTTATGTAATATCCACTGAAGATTAAATTAATATATGTTTGGTATATTTGAGAAATCAGATTCGCCATACATGTGCACATGTATCATTTTTAACAGCAATATATTGCATGGCGCATTTTTGACAAGTTCAGATAACTATGAGAGAGGTGTCCTTACACTAGAATACATGCCACTGGGGCCATGAATCTCACAGCTTTGGACGAGACATCTTTGTTTATCACATCTAATCATTCTGTATAATTAAATTTTATTATCTCATCAACACAGCCTTGCTTTAACACTACAACCCTATAATGATACGTATTTTTTGAACATATATATAGCTCACTACTTTGTGATTGTAATGACAAGGGTAACAGTTCACTGCCTTGAGTCCAGACCCTCAGATCACGAAACAGGCTTTGTCCGTTTCAATTACTTGTAAAATATATAATTATGAATTATTACAGAAATCTTTAAATTTGCCGATAGCTTAGCTAATTTCTGCAAAATATTTATATTTTTATTTCATTTTACAACATTTCTATTCACGGTTTAGCCCCCCCCCCCACTTTGAATTTGCTTCCGACGCCTACTCATTGTCGCCATTGCCTGCCGTGAAATGGGGCCTCAGATTTTTAAAATTTCTCATCTGAAAGATCCGCAACTTTCATTTCTGAGTGCCCAGTGCATGGCGGAGGAACAGTCGCAACATCTTTTTTTTTTTTTTTTTTTTTTTTTTTTTTTTTTTACAGATTCTCACAAACAGCCTGAGGTCAGCCGCGGCCTGAGATTCGAACTCATAAACTTCCTATCACGGAGAGAGAGAGCGCTATGTACATGTACCAACTGGGCTTGTAAACGGTTCAAAAAGAGGAAAAGCTTAATTACATTAAGTTTGATGGTTTTATCCTCACCCATTATGGCTGATCGATTATATATTGTTATATTTTGTCGGCAATATTTCAGCCGTTAAATGAGATCCCAATAAGAGGAAAGGATCATGAAATCCAAAATTTTTGTTCCTCTTCCTCCCACCCTGATTTGAGCAAAAATGGATTAAAATTGGTACAGAGGTTTCAGTGAAAATGCTGAAAATATTTGAATATGAACTTGCGACTGATGTCGCATGCACAACGGATGTCACAGACACGACGGCGACGCAAACTGATGGCATTAAATCTAGCTGCAGATCTGTAGCGTTATGGTTTTATATATTTGTCTTTGACCATAACGCTACAGATCCTGTAGTGCAAAAAAAGTGCAATTTACGGCGCAATATTTCTTGCGCTCTTTTGGGGAGAATTTCTCCACTTTATAGCTTTGGTCAATCAACTACCTTTCACTCCCTAATTCTAGACACATTCTGTAGCCAAATTGTATAGTTTATCCACCTCCTAACCATTTATAGTTGTTTCTACAGGCAATAAACTCGCTGGATAAGAATTTTCAGTAATCTAACAAATAATTTTAATCAAGCGAGTTTACAAAGGGTTGGGAGATGTTTAAAATATACATATTAATTAAATAATGTGTCTAGAATTAGGGTTTGAAAAGTTGTTGATTGAACGATGCTGGAAAGTGGAGAAATTCTCCACAAAAGAGCGCAAAAAATATTGCGCCGTAAATTGCACCTTTTCTGCACTACGAGATCTGTAGCGTTATGTTCAAAGACAAATATATAAAACCATAACGCTACAGATCTGCAGCTACATTAAATCATGTCATATCTGAATGACCCAGCTCATCCTCAAAGCAACCAATAACAGCAGTTAGACAAGATTTTTTTTATTTGGCAATATAAACAATGATCATATGGTTGTAGTACAACCAAACAACAGACAACAGTAGCAGACATACTCAACAAATGGATCTAACAATCACACACACTTCTCTAGATACGGCGTATTATAAAATCACCTAGCTTGAAAAAAAATATTTTCTTTCTTTAATAACACTATTTTACCAAATTTAATGACAGTTTGAAACTGATTCATAGTGTTTTAATTAATGAAGAGAATACATTAACAAATCCATAAAATCTACATGTACATGTACTAATATGACGAACAAATGTGGATTTATTTAAAAGAAGAGTTATCTTTCTTTTATAAAATAAATTTATAATGGAACTCTTATTTTCAAAAATCTTTGGTGAACATTAGAAAAAAAAATGATTTTTAACATTCATTAACATGATTCTGAACATGAACATAAATACACACAACAAATAATTCATGGATATTTCTTAACTATTCATCACAAGAATTTTTTTTTTACTCTATTCACATGACAGGGGTCTAATGTTTACCTCTACAGATGTCTTGAGCAAAGATCACTTTCACAATGGGTTGTGAAGCACAATCAAGAGCAATCTTGTAAAACAACTAAATCACACAGAGCAAAATAAAAATACAATTAAAATCTTTAACATTTGCCTATCATTCAAGGTGCATTGAAAACATAAACAAAAGCTGCAATTAGTAATGAGGTGATTAACTTTAGTGTAAATATTAATTATTATTTTCTATTATGCAACACTTTACGGTATTTCAATCCTCAGGTTCTGAAAATCTGCAACTGCTAAATTTGATTAAATTTTGAATATCAAGTAGACATATAATTTTTTCTTAATTATTAATACTCAAAATTTACACAACAGGTAGACACAGAGCACATAAAAAAGTTATTTGACAATTTCCTATAAAAGAAAAAAAACAGCCCCATGGATAACTATATGGTTACCAGAGTACTATACATCCAGACTTTTCTCTTAATCCTCACAGTGCACATACTTTCTGTGGGACATATTCTAAGAGGAAACATTTTTTCTACTCATCACAATATCTTTTAGAGACCCACTTTTTTTTATTAACAATTCAGACGTTGTACAAAGAGACACTCAAATGCCAAAAAAATTATTGATAAAAAATTTCAATGCAGTCACCTTTATTAACAACTGTGAACAATTAGAAAAAAATAAGGTCACTACAGATTTCCTTAACCAAATAGTTTACACAAAATATTTCATAGGAATGTGCCATTTCTAAATTAACAAAGTAGCAGAAAAAGAAGGGTGTATTAATTCATTCTATACCTTAAAAGCTGGGCATGGAAATAGCACCTTTTAAGATTGTCACATTCAGATTTTGAAAGATACCTAAATTTGTTGAGATAAAAACACCACAATTTACAGTTTTGAGAGAGACCCTGCATACCACCTATCGGATAACCTCTGAGCTAAGTATGATCTAATGCTCCTCCAACCTACAACAGCACATTTTCCAAGTTTTTCAAAATTTGACATTAAAATAATTTATATCAATTAAATGTTTTGAAAAAAATACTAAAGAGATGTAGAGATAACTTCAGAGCAAAAACGTATAAAGCCAGACAGATGGACAAAGTGATTACAGTATACTTTCAAACTTTGCTGGTATAAAAATACTAGCTCTTACATCCCATTTCTTGTAAAACACTAGCTACTCTAACTGCTGCAGGCATGGAATGTAATAATACATGTACAGTGTCACAACTGATGATATGAAAATATAAATTAAACTTAGCAATCCATGGCATAACATAATGCATTGTACCATATTATTTAGACGTGATGTTAAAACAAATACTTGCACATTTCAAACTACATTTTATCCATTTTATGGACATGTAGAGTACATTGGATACTTTCAGTAAACATATTGTACATGCAGTGTCATTCTGTGAAATACCTCACTAAAGCTCAAAATGAGGCTTGAAAATTAAAATGAGGCTGGAAATCTGAGATCTTAAAAACATACACTTGCACATTAGTTCACTCTAGCCATAAAATACTGTTAACCAACTATTATTTGCAACCATTTTTTTTTAAAGTAATGTGAAATTCATCCACAAATAAAAAATTTAACCTATGATGACTCTTTATACATAAATGCACAAAAAAATAAAATATTTGCAAGTATTAAAAAGTGTTGTAAACTCAGATATATCTTGCAAGCAAATAAAAGTTGATTTATAGTAAAAATGCACTCTGCTATGGATAATTCTTCAGTAGCATAATGGATCAACACAATCTTATATCTTCATGTGTTACATTCTAAACTTCTCATCATTTTTACAAACAAGAGGCCCATGGGCCACATCGCTCACCTGAGTAATGAGGATAGGGAAAAAGCAGAAATCAGTTTATACCCAGTAGTGGTCTAAACCAATCCTTAAAAGGGAGATGGTATGATTTAAAAATATTGAACAAACTTGAATCTTCAATAACTAAGGATGCATGCATATTTCTTTGATTACCTGTGGCTTTATTGCCCTTCATATTTTAACTTACATTGTGGCCCCGCCCTATACCCCAAGGGGTCATGACTTGAACAAAATTGAATCTACACTACCCAACAATGCTTCCATATGAACAGGACTAATCATAGCTTTGCTATTCTTGAAAAGAATTTTAAAGATTTTTTCTACATGTTTCTATGTAAAACTTGGATTCCATGTTGTGGCCCCGCCCTACCCCTTGGGGTCATGATTTGAACAAAAATTGAATGTCCACTGCCTGAGGATGCTTCTATAAAAATATGATCATTCATGCCTTTGCTTTTCTTGAGAAGAAGAATTTTTACTATATATTTCTATGTAACACTTTGATCGGCCATTGTGGCACCGCCCTACCCCCAGGGGTCATGATTTGAACAAACTTGAATCTACACTACCTGAGAATGCTTCCCTATAAGTTTCATATTTTCTGGCACAGTGTTTCTTGAGAAGAAGATTTTTAAAGAATTTTCCTATGTATTTCTATATAAATCTTTGATCGGCCATTTTGGCGCCCCCCTACCCCCAGGGGTCATGAGTTGAACAAACTTGAATCAACACTACCTGAGGATAATTCCCTATAAGTTTCATCTTTCCTGGCATTGTGGTTCTTGAGAAGAAGATTTTTAAAGAATCTCCAATGTATTTCTATGTAAATCTTTCATCGGCCATTTTGGCCCCACCCTACCCCCAGGGGTCATGATTTGAACAAACTTGAATCAACACTAGTTGAGGATACTTCCCTATAAGTTTCATCTTTCCTGGCACAGTGGTTCTTTAGAAGAAGATGTTTAAAGAATTTTCCTATGTATTTCTATGTAAAATTTTTGTCGGCCATTTTGGCCCCGCCCTTCCCCCAGGGGTCATGAGTTGAACAAACTTGAATCTACACTACCTGAGGATGCTTCCCTATAAGTTTCACCTTTCCTGGTACAGTAGTTCTTGAGAAGAAGATTTTTGAAACATACCATCAATTTTTTATAATTTCTTAATTATCTCCCCTTGAATAAGGGCGTGGCCCTTCATTTGAACAAACTTGAATCCCCTTTACCTAAGGATACTTTGTGCCAAGTTTGGTTGAAATTGGCCCAGTGGTTCTTGAGAAGAAGTCAAAAATGTGAAAAGTTTACAACGACGACGACGACAACAACGACAGACGCCGGACAAATTGTGATCAGAAAAGCTCACTTGAGCCTTTGGCTCAGGTGAGCTAAAAATAGAAAAACAACAACATATATTCTATATGAAAAATTTCTTTACAACATACACCATCTTGTGTAAACATTTCCTTGAGTTATTTTCCCTGGAACTCTGAACTGTTGGATCCTTCCATATTTCACTTCAGTCAAACACATTTGTCTATCAACCAGATTTAAAACAACAAACAAAACAAAACTTTTTTAACCTTGTCACAAATATCACAACAGTGTAACAATACTGATCAAAACAATCTGTAGTACAGATTTCTGGGTCTCCAATCAAAATCTGTATCTTGTACAGATTTCTGTGTCTCTCTTTTTTTATAATCACTACATTCATGTCCATTTAGCACACCATATATCAATCATTTTGTCCACTATTCATTTGTGAACAATCAGATACAACAGACATGTTAACTGTCTAAACTACGCATCACTTGACTGTGATTTTAACTGTCTAACATGATTCCTTCATAAAAATAAGTCTTCTTGCCAGATGACCAACAATCAAGAGTTGATGCGAGCATGCTACACTTTTTTGATGCAATATATTTATTCCAGAGAATATTTGAATGACACAAAGCATGTGTACATTTTACAGTTTGAAATTAACTCCTCGTTGCAAGGATTTGGAAATAAATTCGAAGCCAAAGATCGAGCGGAGCACTTGACTGAAGAAGTAATTATGACATCACAGTAATGTGACATCATAGGATTATGACATCACAGTAAGGCACCAAGCAAACAACATGGAGAGTACGACTGACATATTGCTTAGCACAGAAAAAAATAACCACAATCCAATGTTTCTCTGCTATCGCTTAGGATGCTTCTGACCCTCTGGAAAAAAAAATACAAAAGTTTATGCTTATTTCTTGGCTCTTACTTGTAAACCTGTACATTTCTTTTAATTTCATTTTTTTAATTTAATTGATAAATATTATTTTCATTTTGATAGTGAATAAACATTGAAAATATATTGCACCAACAATTATGATAAAAATATGAGAATGAGATTGGCATGATAAACAAGATTACTAAAATACTTGTAAAAAAACAATAAAAAAAAAAAAAACAAAAACAACAAGCAAACGATCCCATATCCCAAACACAACAAAACTGAAAAAAAAGGATATCAAATTTAAACTTGAATATCTAGAACACAGGCATCTCGAATACCTTTAATTTGATTAGTATAAATCACCAAAATCTTGGGAACCTTATTTTCGCGAGTTATTTATTTGGTATTTTTAAGTCGAAAAAGTTTCAATGAATGCCGATTGTTGTCCCATCCTTATAAAGATACACACGAGAAAACAAATTTCACGAGTAGACTGTCTCTTGTATTTTCACAAAAATTGAAGATCTCTTTAATATATTAAGTGATTCTTAAGGGGGATATCCTCATAGATATCCGACAACAGTGAAATACCCTTACTATAATCTTAGAGAGATCTCTATGTTGTTTACAAAATACTGTATACGTGGAAATTTTAGCGAGACACAAATTTAGCAATTTAGCTCACTAAAGAAACTATCACAAATAAAGCGCAACGATTTTTTTAGCGATATTCAATTTTAGCGATCTTGGCACCCTGGCTAATAATACATAATGTATCAAAATTAAATCCTAGCTAAAAATTCTGCTTATATGGTATAACATTTATGCAAGTTAAAGTACAAGTCCCCTTTTGAAAAATACACAAGTAATAAACAATCTTCCGCAATTAAGTTCTCTTACTGAACCGTATTTGTTTACAACAGTGATATACCTTCCAAATTAACAATAATGTTCACAACATCTCTATGGCCCTCTTACATTTTGAAAGCCTATATTCACAACAGAAATGTTTTACCTACGATCGACAACAACGATATACCCTCTAAAATTAACAGCTATGTTTCTTGGGCTTGCTTCGTCTTCGATTGACCAGACAACTCTCGAAGCCATCATAGGACTTTTTCCTTGATGGCCCGTGGTTGGAGGTCATGATTGGGAGGAGTTGCTGGACCCCCAGCACTGAATTAGAGAGGGGGGACAACCCACAGTAATCTACAATACAGGTCAAACACAGGTATCCCAAATAAAGAGGTCTTATCTACAGGTAAAACAAACTAAGATAAAATGGACAAAAAACATAAATAAAACAAATACATGTAGAAGCAGTGAATAAATATGAAATGAGAATGTTTTTAATGTTAAATGCAGAAAAAATGAGCTGAAAGTATTAACAGGCCAGTATGAGCTACAACAGTCACCTGAGGAACAAACAGGGTTTTTTTTTTCCTGAGACATCTTTTTCCCTTTATTCCCTAAAATTTTTTTTTTTTTTGTTTTTTCATACACAATTAATCCACAGTATATTCTAAAGTGCTATGATGTGATCAAAACTGAAACTTCATACAAAATGCAGCATTGCTCTTCATCAGATAAAAGTAAACCTTACAGATCCTACTATACGTATTTCCCCTTGCTTTTTAATTCCTAAGAATGATGTATGGCATGACTAATTTAATGACTGTATGTAAGGTAATGGATAGAAGAATATGACAGGAGCAATTAAAAAACAGGATTCTAAGAAAGGGGAGATAATCCATACCTGTGAATTTCTCCACGGCTTGTTTCCTCTCGACAGCATCATAATACCAAACAGTAATGGCGTATCTGTAATTATGTACCAAATCCATTAATTACTGTGACAATTGGACAAATAAACAAGAGGCCAAAGGGCCACATGGCTCATCTGAGTAATGTGGCTAAGAAAAAAGCATATTATTAGCATAAAGTATTGTAACTCGAATCTACACAGTAATGAATGTGTCTGTAATTACCACAACAAGCACAAAAATTACAGTTGTAACAGGAAAGAGATAATTTGATGGACCAGACCAGGAAAATTGTTACCCAAGCCCCCACAAACTCTGCTGAACAGTCAGAGCTATCTGGCCACCAGCAATCCAGCCTGCCTCCTTAAAGGTCTATGCCCTCAGAGACACCCACCCATGCTCTTCCCTTGCAGGTTTTTCACCTTTTCTTTTCAAAAGCAAGGTAATAAACCAAATATAACATGAAAAGATAAATGCAACAGACCAGACCAGAATTCATACCGTTTTAGACATGCCTTGAATTGTAATTTTTCTTTTAGACATGCCTTGGTAATGATATCAATTTTGCTGTTTTTCTTTTAGACATGCCTTGATACATGTAACCATATAGTACCAATTATGCTGTTTTTTTTTTAAAGCATGCCTTTGTAGTATAAATCATAATACCTTGTTTTGGTCGTTGGCATAACTTCGTGAGGATTTCGTCGATCTGACCAGAAAAACAGAAGTCGGTCAAAGTTGGGTTCGATGCTAGCGATGCGACTCTCATTCTCAGGGTAAATATGCAGTGTTCCACCATCACTCTATTTAGAGAGAGAGAAAAAATTCTAAAAAATAATGAAAGCAGAGAAAAGGTTGCTGTTGTACTTTCCCCAACAATTATAGTGCTAAGCTTACATTGTTATTTCACAAAGCCCTTCTTTATAAACAATTAAAAGTTTTAGCACAGTGTGACGTTACAATTCGAACAAACTAAAAGAGGAATTAGGCATGCCTTGTTTATGTTAAAAACTAGAAATACCCCCTCCCCCCCTTCCACAAAGTTTTCATGTTTATTTTCTCTGTCTATATTTTAGTCTTCAAAATTACTTCTTTTTTTCTCTCCTTTTTATAGCTATGGAATTTAAAAAAAAAATATTTTTATACAGTTTTTTTCATGTTACAGTATGTGCTTTTAATACAAAACAGTAGGGAAAAATTTATCTTAATTAATTTAGGTTTCTTTCAGTGATAGGAATACATTGCTGCACATTTAATTATATTATAGCTAAGGGTAAGCAAAATAAATTATTGGAAAAATTCTTAGATAACTAGCCTCTTCAAATGGATAAATTCAATATTAAAACATTTTTTTTCTTCAAAAATCAAAATTGTCATCACAACTTCTTAAATTTAATAATCATTGAAACATATGCTGCCCTTTGAATTAAATGTCAGGCAAATTTATTATATAGTTGTTATTAATTTTTTAGGTGGTTGAATTTATTTGTTAATAATCAGAATAGTTTACTTATATTAGTTTAAGATGAATATCCAAACAATTTTAATAACATATTAATTCTAATACCACCTAAAAATCCATAATTGTTTTTATATATGATCATGATGATCTATAATCAAGTTTTAAATACATGTAAATATCAAATAGACACTGAAGGCTACATTTCATTTAAGTTTTCAATATTGAACTTCTTCCTATAAGATTCATCAATCAAAATGCCACTTTATAAAAGTTACAATGCCTATTTTTCTTATCCTGAATTGGAAAACCATATACCCCACTGGTATCATATGATCAAGGATATTCTCCGAACGTCTTGTAAAACGTTCGACTCAAGTTGCACAATCCCACCAACTCCTGCAGCCACTAGCTGTTTGTATACATATATATTACTGTGATTTGAAGTGTTCCTTGTGACTCAAGTGCTTGCACTTGACTTTCTGGGAAATGGCATCGAAACTTAATTACTCAAATATCAAGTTTTTTAATCCTTTATATGAAGTATAAATTGATTACAAATATGTTATTTGTATATACAACAATGACATTTAATAAATATATATATATCCACTGAGTGTTAACTTTGATAATTATTCAACAAATCTGACATTCAAATTTTTAACAAGAAATTTAAAATACCATAATAATGAATACCATAAAATCCCTGATTTATTAATTCAAATACCACCAGATGTGCAGAGACGACAGTTTGAAAATGACGAACATTTGTCTCATGTATTGTTTGCAAATTAACAAATGCCATATTAAAAGCGATAATGATAACCATGCTTGCCTTATAATACCACACGTTTCCCCAATGGTACAATGTACCTTACGGATCTATGTGAAAAATACATAATAAACGATATTTAATAGCCTGAAAGTTTTATATTTACATTTTCAATGTCTTTGTGTGAGATAAAATTGCAAATAGTAAAAATAATTTTTTTCTACATAAATGTACTGTAGTCAATAAGCGTGATTAAAAAAATCACATGCGGAGTGGAACAAACAGAGACAGAAGCGGGACTGGTTAGCATGTGACTTTGCGGAATCTATCAACAGAATGTAAATATGAGGAATAACTGTCAGATTTTTTGGTTTCATGACAATGATCAAACGATTGACTTGTCTGGTAATTTTATGCATAAAGGCCTTCAGCTTTTATGCAAATTATCACACAAGCAAATCAAATGATCAAATCATGAAACAAAAATTTCGACAATTATTCCTTAAATAATTAAATGTTAAGAAATGTACAAAGTAAATAACATGCAGCTGGCTGTGTACAATGTATGAAAGATGCAATTACATTTTCATTCATTCTCAATTATCTCCCTTTGAAAGAGGATGTGGCCCTCCATTTGAACAAACCTGCATTCCCTTCAGCCAAGAATACTTTGTGGCAAGTGGTTCTTGAGGAGAAGCTGATATTGTGAAAAGTTTACAGCAAAAGATGACACAAGACGGAGTCTGTCACCAGACAATGTGCCTTTGACTCAGGTTGGCTAACAAGCTCCCGAGATTTCGTGTGTGTTTCCAGTGATTGATATTGTATGTTGTTTTAAGTCTCATTTGAGAATTTTTCACTCATATTAAGACGTCTTACTCAGCACTAAGCAGTGAGGGTTCTTTATCATTTTAACACCTACTCTGACAAAGGGCCTTGATTATTAAAGTCTCATCTGAAGGAACTGCAACTTTCACTTCATAGTGCTTAGCTCTTGGTGATGGAACAGTTGCCACCTACATTTTTTTATTATCAACTTATCAACTTAACCTCAAGGTGTTGGTCACCAGCTTTTCTTTGTTTTGTATTCTACATTGTTACTGGGACCCCTGCATACCTATAGGTATCCACCATACTGAACTGCGCTATACATTATGGCCACCAACTCCATTCCAAAGTTAAAAGAATCAATTAACCAGGAAGTGAATGAATCTCTCAAGGTAGACATCAGTAACCCAAAAAAAAGATTCCGCAATTCTTCACAATCTGATACGGATATAGAATATTCAGAGACATTTAACACATCTCAACAAGCAACAGCAGGGAAAGAAACCTCCATTGCAACATCCAATCCAGTGGAATCTTCCGAGAAACCAAAAATATCAGAAGAAAATGTTGCCATTTTTAGGACACTCCGAAAACTTCATATGAAACTCCAAAGAACTAAAAGCCATGCCGCGTACCTGAATAAATGCCAACAACAGGACCTCATACCAAAAACACTGAGAGCCAAAATTATTCCACAAATTCCAGATAGTAATGCTTTATTTCTCCTAAACTGGGAGGAAGCACACCTTAATTTTAGCCGCAGCCTCATCCGCTTACTTTATGAATATTGGAATACGAGAATTGATACGATTAATACACAGATACTTGATTTAACATCCCAGCTTAAAAACAAAGAAAACACTAACGAAATGGAACATATAAACAATCTATTAACTGCAATTCCAAACTTTATGAAGAAGAAGGAAGCCGATAAGGAATCAACAAAAGCATTCAAGGACAATAAAAAATCCCAGTAATTGTTAACTACACCCCCCCTTTTGTAATGGACGAATTGGAGCAAGGATCTGCATACCTTCACATTTCGTCTGAACGAATTTTATCATAAAACTACTTTGAACTCTTAAACATTCTAAAGAAACTAGCTTTGCTTATATTAATACATGTTAATTATTTTAATGTAATTTTACGAACAATTATTATCCTCCATAAAATAGGACTATTCAGAAGTAGAAATTTTTGAAACCAAACTACATTTTATGTTATCTCAACATTTATAGGAAAAGTAATGTAAATTTCATGCACTCTATATACATGTACAAACCATCCGTATTTTTTTCCATTGTGACGTCACAGTCTACCGAAACAGCTTGATGATGCAACAGAAGAATAACAATCCACACAATTTATGGACGATTTTATTAATCATAAAACAATAATGTTATTTACTGACTAAATCTTTAGTCAGAAAAACTTTAGAGGAAACGTAAATTGATTATATCTTGTATATAAGTACCATTGTTAAGCAAGTCCGCATATGTGCAAAACACTCCGCATTTCATTTTGTATATAGCAACGCCATCCGCATTTTTTGTATATATAGCAACGTCATCCGCATTTTTTACTTCAGTAGATAAATTTACATGCTTGATTGTTCTGATGACGACCGTCACAGGTCGAAACCGGTCAACAAAATAAATGTACTGCTGCATTCTCACGAAGTGTTGGTGATCTGTTTTTTACTTTTAGTTTATTATCAACTTAGGTCAGTAGAACACTAGGTGATTTATGCATAAATATCTTAATATGCAAATAAGAAGGCAATGGTGTATACCGTAAATCTGGAAATTTTTACATCGATTTTATTTTGCGAATTCGGGTCAAAATGCTGTTGATAAATTTTTACGTTTCAAAATTTTGCGAATGACCACTGCTTTGTTTACATTTTCTTATTGGTAATTTATTTTTAAGAAAAATATTTTTGCGAATGCAATGAACTCGCAAATTTGCTAAAAATTATCTACAGCAAAAATTTCCAGATTTACGGTATATTAAAGTACATAAAGAAACCCTCATAAAGTTTAGTTTACATGTATCATGTATAAAATCAAATTTTGATAATCCGAAACACTGTTGAAGTAGCAGAGAGTGCTAGATGTTTTGTTAGTTGACTAACCTTTGAGTCCCAGTCCTTGTTGAGGTAATAAATACAGGTGATGGCTCGGCCATCTTTGTTTGGATTATCCACGTGACGGAGGTATCCGGAGGAAGGACCCGGATAACAGGCCACCATAGCCTGCAAACAAAAAACAAGAGGCCCACGGGCCTTATAGGTCACCTGAGTATCATGCATCAACTTTCTAACCATTGAATGTGCTTTATGCCATGGCACTAACATTTTGAAAGGGGCACAATTGCTCATCATAACTGTACACTCAACATGCATAGTTCAGTTACTCAATACTCATAGGCAGAGTAGGGGTACACAAAAAAAGAATATAAATGCTTGGTAGTGTAAAGAAAAGGAACAGTGCCTTTCCCCTATTAATCTTTTACTTCACCCAATGAAGGGAAACAAGTTTTGCAAAGAGTACGTGGACTGGACTCACAAATTCAAATTTTTATAATGAACCTTGGGCGAGCATTAATGTCTTAGGTACTTATTCTAATCTTTAAATACAAAGTGCTAACTAGATTAATGCTTTTTTTTTTGGGGGGGGGGGGGGGGGGTTGTTAATAAACATCCCTCTGAAGATTTTTTTACTCATATGGAGAGGTCACCCCTTGCCAGTAGGAGGCTGCAAATTTATACCAAATACTTGGCACAAGCACCATTTAGCATTGAGGGATCTTTTTCATGCCTACACCTACTTCGACACAGGACCCAAGTTTTTAGGTCTCATCCATGTCCTGCAGTGGATTCAAACCTGTGACGTAAGGATCAGCTCTTTACTCCGCAACTCTTATAAAGAGCAGACGTACGCTCTAACCACTGCACCATGCAGCCATTTAAATTATTGAATACTAATAGAACAAAAAATATGGTATGTAAATAGGGTGAGACAAAGAAATACACAAAATATTTATAATTATACATAATTTATTAAGCTTACATTTACTCAACATATTATGATGTACATGTATGCATTTATAAGGTAACCATAACATCTGTTTGGAAAGGGTAATGATAAATTATATTAACAGCTAAAATAAAAGAGCATATCGATACATTTCCTTATTTTATAATAAATAGTACAATGATTTAATACTTGACCTCAATATTTGCACAATAGTCAGTTAAATGATAAAGAAATGTTTAATGACTACGTATTGCATTCAATCATTAAGATGTGTCCAATTAAGTATCCTGAAGAAATCAATGGTATGATTTTAATTACATTGTTCAATTTTTTTTTCAATGATTGCTCAACAACTGTCTGAAATTCCGTCATGAATTAATTGTACAATGTACAAAGCACTTTTCACTTTTTATCTAATAATACCATCTGAAAGAAGCAAGGTTTACCTCCCTTTACGGGCTGGCCATTGACCTGTTCTTTCCATTATACTTACCTTGAAAGTGTATGCTTTATGTTATAGGTAATTTCAGACAGTTAAAACATTAAATAGATTTCATGAAATCTTGAAATCATTTTTCTTAATTCAAATTTCAGTTCCCATTATTGATATTCATAGAATATGTTTTGGTGCATGCATGTGTTAATGCACGTACTTGAATTGGACCACTTAGCAATATGTGTACATAATTTATATAAGTAAATAATTGAACCATAAAATTATTCTAATCTTTATAAAATATTGTTAAAAATATCATGAACAAACAAATGCTATACATGGAAAGTACACAAACATACAAAGTAAATTCTGTTACAATAGCATTTTTAAAAAAATGTGCCCTCAAAAAAAAAAAAAAAAAAAAAAATGAAGATTACATAAAAATTTGCTGAATCCATTAAGCACTTTCATTAAGAATCTTATATCAAATATTTATATCACAAAAACTTATAACTTTAATATGCTATTTCATAATAGATGTATTTGAACTACTTTTTTAATCTTACATACCGAAATTGAAAAGAAAGATTAAAAGTAGTTCAAAGTCACCTGGATACATTTATCCAGACTTTTAATGTATATATACATGTATCAAATTTGAGAAGTAAATCTGAGGCATGCTCACTGTTCATTTTACATTTTAATAAAGAAAAAAAAAACAATAATAGATATATAGTTTTAAGCATTAATTTGCTTTTGTGCAATCATATATATACATTGAAAAAGGGGTGATTTACATTGAAGGAAGCTTAAATGAGCTTCAAAATGAATAATTGATTAAAGGTATTAAACAAAATTGATAATAATCCTACTTTAGTGATAAAAGTTTCTTAATACATGTTAAACTATTTAATGAAAATTAAGTATTTCAAATAAAAAAGTGTACGCTTCAAACAGTTTTCTTTATACAAGTACCGGTAAATGCTTTCATCAACAGAATTTGAGTATTGAAACGAAGCATGCATGGAGTTGCTTGATCCGGGTGAATGTGGTCGTTATATACAATCATGTATAAAAGTTATAAATTCAAAAATTGCCTTGAGGAATTCAGCAATTACAATTGTATGTCATTAAAAAATTCATTTAAAAAATTTAGAAATAAAATGAAAAATGAATTCTTACAATACACTGTATATGACTATTCACAACAGAATGAAGATACAAAATGTTTTTAACATGCAACATATATAATGGATTTTTTTTAAATAGAGTTATCTTTTCAGACGCAGAAAGTTGATTCAAAAGTTTTACATATAAGAATTGCAGCCAGTTTCTTCAAATGCACAAAGTTGATTCAATTAAGCTTTACATGTAACATGAACCAGTCTTTTGATATGCAGAATGTTGATTCTACAGTTTCCCATGGAAGATTGCACAGAAGCACAGAATGTTGATTTAATCATATAAAGCCAGTCTTCTTAACAGACAAGGAAAGTTGATTTAACACCGTTTTACATGTAATACCTATCGAGTTACTCTTCGTATCCAAGGGGACAACAGATCATTTAGCACAATGTCTTTCAGATATATACGCTATAATGTGATAATTACACAATGAAAGTATATAGTTATAATCTTCATAGAAATTGTATCATAAAATAATCAACTATTGAATAATAACTTATATGTATATTATGTATAATGTATAGACAGCATGTATAACTGCATGCATGTGCAAAGCACAAAAAAACTTTCTTGTTCTTTAATTAAATGTATCCATTAGTTAATAAATCAAAAGGAATTAACATAACCTTGATTTAAATGCCCATGAGATGAAATCGTATTAATTTGTTATACATATACACACTTTACCAAAGTTGACATACACTATACAAATTACATGCACAATAATATCAATTGTAAAAAAAAATCATTTACTGAGAAGTAAAGCTTTCTGCAACTTAATTACATTTCATATAACATATAATGCCACAGAGGCATGGTTACAAATTAGGAACCAGTTTTAAGTAACTGAAGTGTTTCTATCAATCGATAAGTTTTCAGTTGAAGCTTTTAAGATAATAATACATTTTAATATGACATTTTTTTACGGCAGATATTAGTATTTCAACATTCCATTCTATAACTGACACAAATGTTTCATTACTATACATATTAAGTTTACATGCAAATTTACATTTCATTATGTACAATATATTGCACTTCTCTCTCAAATATCAATTGCAAGTGACACTAATCTTGTACCAAAATTGTTGATGTAAAGTTTGTTAAACAATAAATATATATAAAAGATATACATGTACAGTTTTTTTTACTAGTTTGTTGAATTGAGTACAAAGTTCCATACATTAATAAACAAAATGATTTCATCTCATGGGAATTATGATTCTTGCCCTAATAACTGTCCATTAAGTAGATTCATGTAAAGTTAAATTATATACTTTTAAATTTTAAATTTAAACTGGATTAATGGAAGTTATTGGGACAAACAAAGTAGTTGATGAGTGGCAACCCTTGCTTTTGCTTAACCACTCTAGGCAGTTTGTAAACATTTAGTTTCCATCGGAAACTAAATATTTACATACTGCCTTGTTGTGCTCTAGCGGGTTTTATGATTACAGTATGAACTTAACTTGCAGCTCTATCATTAGAATAGCCTTGCTTAACTCATATTTGCTGCACAATAAACCATATTGTGATCGGACCAATAAGCCTGCAGAACATCTGTTTGTATATTTGTAAAGTTGGTAAAGATTAGGTCTAACTGTGTGTTGTTTTTTGTGGTTACCTTGTTTATTACTTGGTCACAATTAAAATTTTCTTTCATAAAATTTAGGAAATCTGCATTTTGGCCTGTATTTAAATCCAAATTAAAATCTCCCATTATCACTGTTCTTTCATTTTGGTTAACAAATGGAAGCAAATGGTTTTTCATGGTATCTTTTAAGTACTGAAGAGTACAAGATGGTTGTTTGTATAAAACTACACACTGAATTAGAGAATCCATTGACATAAAGGAAATTATAGAAAATTCTACAGATTTGGAAGTGAAAATGTTGTATGACACACACTGCAATTCAATCCTCAGATATATGACAATGCCATGATGTGATCTAACATTGGATGAATCAGCATCATTTCTGAACATTCTGAAACCTTCTAAAGTAAAGTCTTTCTCAGAGTCTAATTCACAAAGCCATGATTCAGCTATACCAATAACATCTGCAACTAAAACACTTGGGTCTGATTTTATGTCAAGGAAGTGTTTGTGTAGAGATCTGGCATTGTTGAACAAAAATTTGATATCTTTACATACTGAGTAAAGTGGTGTGTATGAGAGCTGCAACTTGTTTTCTCGCAATCTTTCCATCTCTTTATCAACCTTTTCATCTTTAGAAAGGCTCTTTTCATTAAAATCTAGTATGAATAGACCATCAAGTGACCTTACTCTTGAGAGTGCAACATAATGTATGTGAGGAATTTTGCGCTGCTTTGTCTGTGCTAAGCTGATAACTGCCTTTGAAAGAGTTGCTCCTTGCGCTTTGTGAATTGTTTTTCCAGCAGATGGTTGGAGTGGAAATTGAACTCTCTCATAGGTCTTCCTGTTATACACAAATGTTCTTTTGGCTTCAAATATGGGAGTCCATGCAGTGTTAATATTTGTACTGAACAAATGGCTGTACTGGTGTCTTCTTGAAATACCTATTTTTGAGTCTGAAAACAGAACCCATACTATAGCAGGTCTTAATTTTGAGTGTTTATATTCAATGTATTTCACAACACATGAAGCACCATTTGTCATTCCATCTGTAACATCAAGATTCACTGATATGTCATAGAGCATATCTACAGCAATAACTAGATTGGTTCTTAATTGTCCAGTAGATGTTGAGTTTTCGGGTAAGTTTTGAAGAAGTTTTAATTTCACCGATTCAGAGAGTTTTGTCTGTGATATCACATCTGTGTCTGCTGTTACATTTACTTTACTTGTTGAAAGGTTTTCTATTAGATTGTTATTAAAGCTGTCAACAAACTTGTTCTCAATAAACAGATGAGGGGCATGTTTAGGATAGGCTGAGGAGTCCTGCTTGATGATACGTTGAGAAATGAGTTCTTTGTCTTCATCTGTCATCTTGTTCTCACGAAGTCTATTCAACATTTCAGCAAATCTGAGATCATCTTTTTGTCTCATGATTTCAGTTAATTCATGCATGTTAAAATGTTCATGCCACAAATTTTTTGCTAAACTCTGACCAGGGTTGGTAAGGTCTTTGAAAATCCATTTGTCTCCAACAGGTGGTAACTGATACAAATCACCAACAGCTATGATGCTAATACCACCAAAATCTTGTTTTCTACCAGTAAGTTGCTGAAGTCTATCATTTATAAATGTAAGCATATTATTTCCAACCATTGAAATTTCATCTATTATCACAACTGACAAATTTCGATACTTTGTCCTAAATGTATTCAATTCATCTGCACTCATGTGCTGCTGTGTTTGATACATTTTTCTGTGAAATGCTGATGCAATGGTAGTTCCCTTGATATTGTATGCAGCTTTACCGGTGTGAGCACAGAGTAATATTCTTATATCATCTGGATTTTCACCTTCTTTTGAATATAGTAATCTGTGTAATGTTTGAAAAATGGCATCAATAACCACAGATTTTCCTGCACCTGCTCCACCAGTAAGAAAAGCATATAATGGTTCTTCTTTATGTTGAATCCAGTTCGTTACATGATTGTAAAATTCTCTTTGTTTAGTATTCAGGGATTGCAGAAGTTTATAATACTGCTCATCGGGAATACGAACAGCACTCATTTCTGTTTCAGATACTTTTGAGGACATACCCAGTTCTGGACCAATATCAAAATCTCTGTGTTGAACTGTATCAGGATCAAAATGAACAAATTCTTCAGATGGTCCCGAACCTATTTCTGCATCTTCTGCCTCATCATGTTCTGTATTTGGTGCTACTGTTTCTAAATTATCAAGATCTTCTTCAGATTGAAGTCGAGCTTGTTCCAATTCTTCAACAAAATGTTCATACTGCTTTTGTTTCATGTTTATTATACTTGATTTTTGCCTGTAGTGCTGTTCATAAGTTAGATAACCACCAAGTAAGTCAGCATTCTCATTTCTCCATGGCAGATAGAGGAGAATTCTTTCTCTATAATACTGTTCAGAATTTGTTTTTTGGCTGTATCCTACATATCTAATAACCCGTTTGTTTTTTCGTCTTCTGATCTTAATTCCATTTTTTAAATGAACTAAAACATCCTGATCAGTGAAAATATTTTCTTCAGAATTTTCCTCTGGGTTATCCTCATTCATTTCCTCATGCAGTTCTTTTTCCATTTCTTTCGGGAAAGTGACTTCCAACTCAGAAACAACATCAGCTAAGCACCAATTTTCGAGTTGTTTTGGTCTTCTTGTATATCTTTGTATCATACCATCTGCTTTAATATCAGTTGAATCCTTGGGTAACTCATTCAATTCATCTTGATGTTTGAGTAAGAACACTCTGTCTTCAGGTGGTGAGGTATTGATAAAAACGACTTCTCTGCTGGATTGTGTAAGTGGCATCTGAAGGATTAAGTAACTTGCCTCTTGTGCACTGACTTCAACAAAGTTCAAGAACTTGTTCCCAATATGTCTAACTTGTCGCTTAAGATCCATATTTCCCTCTGCAGCTTCTTGAGATGCCTTATCAAGCATAGCACTTATTCCTCTTTGAGATTTGCTAATGTAAGCAACAATGTATGTGGCACAGGCATATGGATCAAGTACAAACTGAATGTCCAAATTTGCATTCCAAGCCTTCAACACTGATGGATTGTAGTAATTCACTCTCATTTCAGATGGACTTCTCTTGAGAAATATTTTTGGACCTTTAAGGGATGCTCGTATACATTTGATATACTCACCCTCACACATTTGCACAACAGTTTCCAAGAAAGATTCATAGTCTAAACTGCAGCCATCTTTGTAATCATTCATCTTCCTCTGAATGTCAGAATACATCTTTCTATAATGCTCAACATCAACATCTAAGGGTTCAAGAAGCATAGTTTTGGGCAAAGGTGGCAAAGGAAATCCAAATCTGCATACAGATTTATTGCCCTTTTTGCAAGTCTTTGAGTGTTTATGTACTTGAAGCTCTACAAGCTGCTTTAGGAGGGGATTTTGTTCTTGCAACCCACATGTAACATACTTATCAACGTAAGCTTCAATTTCTTCACTGCTACTTTCATTATGCTTTGGAGCATCACTTGTCCATACCAGCATATGAATATGTGGTGAACCCCTGTTTTGGAATTCTACTCTTCGAAACACATCAGTGACAACACCAAGTGGATTGTGGGAACTCTTAAGAACAGTATTGATGAAGAGTTGAACCCTGTTGTCAAAGAATCTTGCACATGTGACTGGATCTTGTTTTACTAGTTTAGATTTTTCATTCCAGTTCAAATCCTCCAATTCTTCTTGCGACAGTGTTTTTCCATCCAGTGCTGCTAAACTTCTGAGCAAATCTTGCCACCTAGTATCAGCTGATGAGAGAGAAATAAACCAGGTTGGAAGACCCAACTGCCTTATCATGGCAAAAACATCTTTCTTTTTCGATGAAAGATATGCAGGAGAATTTCTTAGCGTTCTGAATATATAGTATCCTTCATTTAATCTTACAATTTTTTCTGCAGAGGCTGGATTTAAAACTTGTTCTGCAGTGATTTTTTTACCCTCTGATTTACATCTTCTCAATGCCAAGTTAACTTTGTCACTAACTTGCTTAATTTGAATTTTCTTCAATTTGAAAAATATGTTAGGTACAGATTGTGCTGCTCGCCTATCAATACTGCGCAACTCCCATTTTGCAATATCACTGTAGTGTACTGGAATTTCTCTATCCTCATTTTCAGTTCTCCTTTGACCACAAAATATTGTAGGAAAACAGAGATATTCTGCATCTTTATCTGCAAATAAACTTATTGGTTTTTGGTTTTCACCTGGGGCAAACACATAAAGTTTATTGGTATCACTGTCTGCTTCATCAACAAGTGTATCAGAATTGCCTTGAATGCAATCATCTGAACTTATTTCACAAAAACCATCTTCATTCCCTTCAGGTTCACGATCATCTCTATCATTTGAAGTACCTATCAATTCTTGTACTGTTTCCTCATTACTTCTTTCAATTTCATCTCTCCAAGAATGATCTATCGTTATACCTGAATTCTTATACAATTCACTGTTTTTCATAAGCCACTGTAATGCATTCATTACTACATTTGGACGAACGTTTTCTGTGAAGCATGCTGACTTGTGAGATAATCTTTTCTTTAATTTCACAGCTATAGTCACATGCTCATCTATTTGACGTGGAAGGGCATTTACAGTTGGCTGAATATCAACTGGAACATTTACAATATTTCCTTTGACTGACATCTGACCTCCTCTTGGTAATTCTCTTATTTGCATAAATGGTATCCGTTGTGATATCAACCTCTCTTCCAATGGATGTAAATTCAAAGCATCAGGTTTGTCAGGCCATTTCATTCCATTTTTAACTGAGAGTCTTGGAATTTTTTCGTCCTTTAGAGCCGAACAGCAAGTTAAGCAAAGCCATTCTATACCATCCACAGATCTTAAGCCAGTACAAATACTTCTACTATGAGCACTAAGATTAATTGTATCTAGCTTCACAACGCTTTTGAAAAACCAAGTCTGATGACAGCATGTGCACACATAAATTGGGCCAATTTTTACTTGATCATGGAATTTCTTGATGCACTCATCTAAACTATTACCATAACATCTTTTCTTCGATAATTGGTTTTCACGGTCTTTGAATTCTGAATCAAGTCTCCTTTTAGCCTTAGAAAATTTTTCAATCTCCCTTTCTTTTTCTCTGTTATTTCTTCTACTTTGCTGTTTATATAAACGTTCCTTCTCCTGTTGTTCCACATCATTTCTTTTCATCCTTTTTGCTTCTCTTTCTATTGATCTAAACTCTGGATTTAGTCTTGCTTTAGTTCTACTTTTCAAATTGCTTTCTCTGTCTTTCTGCTTTGTCTCTGGATTTTTTCTAGCAATTTTTTTGGCAGCAAGTTCTTTATCTTTATATTCTTTACTAAGTCTTGCTTTAGTTCTACTCTTCAAATTGCTTTCTCTGTCTTTCTGCTTTGTCTCTGGATTTTCTCTTGCAATTTTTCTGGCAGCTAGTTCTTTATCTTTATATTCTTTGCTAAGTCTTGCTTTAGTTCTACTTTTCAAACTGCTTTCTCTGTCTTTCTGCTTTGTCTCTGGATTTTCTCTTGCAATTTTTTTGGCAGCTAGTTCTTTATCTTTATACTCTTTGCTAAGTCTTGCTTTAGTTCTATTTCTACTAGACAATGCATTATCACTTCTTCTTTTTTCCGAGTTTTCCCTCCTTTTCCGCATATAATTTTTCATATATTCTTTTTTATTTGCTTGTGATGATTCACAAGGTACAATTTTTCTTGACATGTTTTCTTGGAACTCAAAATACTTGTCAATCAAAGATAGCCTATCACTACCTGAAATGGACGCCCTTGATTTTTGTGTTACAGACAATGGTTGAATCTCAAATTGACTTATCATTGAAATATTACAACTTTGATAAAATGCAAACATGTAATCCACAAGCTGATTAATATCACTGAAAGTAATTTTAACAGCTCTACCATCTGCAGATGAGAGACCATCTTCTCCATGTGAATGTGAATCAAAAAATACAGGAGAGTTCTCTTCATTCATATATATTGCAGAGCAAATTCCTCCAACAATAATTAATCCGTGCTTGTACCTCATAAAGAGCAACTCAATGCCTTCTTTCAAATTTTTACTTTGACATGATTGATCCCAATTGATATGAGTCAGTGTTCCATAAATCTGTTCAAAATAGCATATGTCATATTGGCTGTCATTGACATACACAGACCTGGGAAGTTCTTGATATTGTAGCATTTTTGAAACAAATTGAACAGACGATTGTAATTCTGCAATTCTGACTCTAAATAAATCATCTCCAGCAAAAAGTACACTATCAAGTTGTGCAGATGTAGATGTATTTTGCAGAATGATAGACATCAAAGCATTGCATGTGCACTGAACTCCTCTTGAAAAAACTGGAAACGAATTACTAGATTGATTAATTGTTCCAAATAATTTTGTTATGGGCAAAGTTTTCTCATTGGAAGGCATGGATGTTGTAGCCTGTTCGAAACTGTTTGAAGGGAGAGAATGATCTTTGCTTTTTTTACCTAAACAAAATTTATCAGTGTTCTTGGCATAAAAAGACATATTGTCTGATTTCATAGAATTTGATGACGATTTGTTTGAATCTATTGTGATTGAAGGCAAATTGGCAGAGTCTATATCAGTGTTTATAGCAATGTTTCTAGCGCCCGAAGGCAAATCTTCAATGTTTCTAGCGCCCGAAGGCAAATCTTCAATGTTTCTAGCGCCCGAAGGCAAATCTGCAATGTTTCTAGCGCCCGAAGGTAAATCAAGTACTCTTTTTAAGGAGGCAGTATCCCCCCAGTCTCTTGCACTATTTTTTACGTGGCTAGTGTCCACGAGTCTCAAAGGTCCGTCAACTGTTACGTCACTTGTTGGGTCCTTTGCACTGTTTTTTATGTGGCCAGTATCCACAAGTCTACTGTCACTGTTGACTCGACTCTGGTTTCCCATCTTTGCCAAAGCTACCCGCCAGTTCTTCTTACGAGGCATGACAAAGATTCTACAAATAAAATAAATTAAAAGAAACTGCTTGTGAAATTTTTCAAATATGTAAAATAATGCAAATAATGGGGAAAAAATTAAAATTTCTGATTTTTTTTTTTTTTAAAAGAGTACATTACCAATAATGATCGTTTTAAACTAGAACTGTCCAAACGGGACAAAATACCCCCCGCTGGGTTTTTCAGAAGTGCTAAATCATGAATATTTTATGGATCTAAGAAAAGAGAGAAATGCTAAAACATTTTAAGTGCAAATGTAATAGCTCATTATATTTTTATGAGTGAAACGAAGGCGCAACCTATAAAAAAAAAAAAAGAGTGAATATACAGACCAGACACGAAGTTTTTCTGTCGGTGACCTTGAACTTGCATAAATGATCTTGGTTCAAAGTCATGACACAACCTCAGGTCATAAGCAATGTTTATGTGAAGTAGAAGATTCAAGTTTTTCCATTAGAGAGATATGAACCAGACACAAATTTTGAAATTTTTCTTTCAGTGATCTTAAGCTTGAACTTGCACAGATGACCTTGGGTCATGGTCATAACACACTCTTAGGTCATGAGGAATCTTTCTGTGAAATAGGAACTTACCAAGTTTATCAATTAGAAAGATATGGACTGGACACGAATCATAATTTTTTCTTCCAGTGACCTTGAACTTATCCAAATAACCTTGACCCAAGGTCATGACACATTCTTAGGTCATGAGCAATCTTTGCATAAAATGAAAACTTACCAAGTTTATCCATAAGAAAGATATGGACCAGATATGAATTATGGAATTTTCTTTCAGTGACCTTGAACTTCCCAAAATTACCTTTACCCAAGCTCTTGACACATCCATAAGTCTGGTGGAATCTTTCTGTGAAATGACAACCTACCAAGTTTATCCATTAGAAAGATATGTACCGGACATTAATTATGAAATTTTTCTTCCAGTGATCTTGAACTTCCCAAAATCACCTTGGGTCAAGGTCATGACACACCCTTAGTTCATAAGCAATCTTTGTGTGAAATAAGAACCTACTAAGTTTATCCATAAGAAAGATATGAACCCGACATGAATTATGATTTTTTTCTTCCATTGACCTTGAAATTCCCCAAATGACCTTGGGTCAAGGTCATGATACACCATAAGTTATTGAGCAATCTTTGTGTGAAATTAGAACCTACCAAGGTTATCCATTAAAAAGATATGGACCGGACATGAATAATGAATTTGTTCTTCAAGTGACCTTGGACTTCCCCAAATGACCTTGGGTCAAGGTAATGACACATCCTAGGTCATGGGCAATCTTTGTGTGGAGTAGTAGATTCTAATGTTCCTCCGTAAAAAAGATATGGACCGGACATGTTTGCATAGATAGACGGACAAGCTGATTCCTATATATACCCCTCAAACTTTGTGAGGGGGTATAAAAAATGTTAAGAGAATTTGAATTCCTGGCTAAATGGGAAAAGAAAAAGAGGGCAGAGGAACTGATTAAAAACATGCAGATGGAGAAAGGAAAATGGTCAACCTTGACCTTTCAGGTCTTAGGCTTAAGGTAACCACAGGGTCCTCTTTAGGTTAAGAAGTTTAAATGCAAAAACTTTCAGGGAACTAAAATCAACATTTTCTTAATTTAATCTTTGACCTTTTCACCTCAGAATCGATAGGAGTACTAGTCTTTCTAATGTTATATTTAATAAATACTAACAAGAAATGTTTGTAAAACACTTATGCCCCCGTCCCCCAAAATTGGAATTTTTCAAAGTCCAAATGGGCACAACTCTGTCAAAAATGGCCCAATTTTACCTAAAACAGAATATAACTTAGATATACATCTGATAAATCTGTATACTAAATTTCATATCAATATGTGCAACCTCTACAAAGAAAACATATGAAAACTGCAAATAACTAGAACTTTTCCAAGTCGAAGGGGCATAACTCTGTTAAAAAAAAAAAAGGTGGAAATCATTCCCAATTTGACCTAGATATTCATCTGATATATCTGTATACCAAATTTCATTTCAGTATGTACAACAGTTGTGAAGAAAATTAACAAATAAGTGGACCGACAGACTGCAGCAAAGCAATTTGCCATCCCTTCTTTGAAGGCGGGCATAAAAATTCATTACAAAATCTCAAAGATGACACGAGTTATCATCAAGAAATCATTTTATGAAATGATATGAAATTTTCACCCTGACCTTTTGACTTAAAAAAATAAAACTCCAAAAGGGTATCCCTTAATTAATTGGAGCATAAAAAATTTCAGAGAAAATTCTCAAAGAAAACCAAAGATTTCATACATGGATTTTTTTTTTTAGCATTGTATGAATTTCTGACTTGAACTTTAGCCTAAAGTAAATAGGGGTCTTTTCTAAGTCATTAGGAATAACGCATGTAAACTTGTATTTCCAATACAACTCTTGCAGACTCCTTATTTCATGGCATAAATGATAAGGCTGGAATTAACAACAATTGTTGATAAGATTTGATTTTTCTTCATTTCATGGGAAAAAACTTTTTTTCTAATCCCTAACAGCAATAGTCTCTATCATACTAAACAGTAAAGACTAAATATTCTGTTTCTTCAGGGAAAACAAATTTTTCACTATATTTCTCATGTGCACACATACACATGTATATAGACTTTTAAACTAACTAACAAATCTAATTGCAAATTTGGGCCCACATCAAAATTTGTTTGCCCACTAATTAGGCCTAGGAAAAAAATATGTTTGTTTCCGCTTTCCCAGCTGACCCTAATTTATAGTGCCGACCCTAAAAATTTTTTTTTAATGATTTTGTCCCATGAAGTGCAAGATTTTACCCAGGGAATTATAGTCTCCAACTTTGCAAGCTTTCCAAGACAAAAAGAAGTTTGAGTCACCTTTCTATTATAAGTTTAAGTCACAGAAATGCTTTAAAACACAATTTCTTTTGTCATTAATGTTACTTCTATACACGTTGTGATGAAAGAAGTAAAAAAAATTCAAAAAAAAAAAATTTGCCTACCTACCTACCCTATATTTTTTCAGCCTGAAAGCGGAAACAAACATATTTTTTTCTAGGCCTTATCACACCTTCCATTGATTAAAGAAAAAAAACCTACCCATTTTTCATCATTTTTTTTTATCATATGCCATGCGTTTCTTTTCTATTCATTGTAATATTATGCACAACAGAACTTATATAAATTTGAAGTAGAACTCTTCTGTTTTGTTAATGAAGATTGATATGGTTATTCATTACATGTATCATATTCAAATATAGAGCATGTAACATTTTCATTCACAAAATAAGAACAGTATTTTTTGGTTATTTGGGCTCATTGACCAGTCGATGCCTCATTGTGCCCAACACAATCACTCAGATGCTTTATGTACAAGTACTTCTTACTGCTAATTTAAAAGCACTTCATTACGAAATTATTGAGAGAAAAATACATTCAGACAAAATTGAAAAACAAATGTCTACAATCTTACAATTTGAACTGCCAAGTGTGCAACTTGAACATAGTTCTAAGTTGCCTATGAAACATTACTGGAAAATTGCAAGTATCAACTGTTAATTTCAAACCCTGATATAATCTACTTAACAGTGCATCATGATGTAAATATAATGTCGTCCGTCAACATTCAATAAGTTATTCCTAAAAAACAATTGGTTAGAATACTATAATATTTATTAAATTGCCATTAAAAAAATATTAAACATGAAAAAAAAACATTCAAAAAACAAGATGTGTTTGTGAAACACTATGCGCCCGGCGGCAACAAAGTTCAAAAATATATTTTTAGCATATTGGTCACAGCCAAGGTCACAAGGTCATTGACCTTGGTGTCATTTGAAAGAACTCAATCGTTGGAGTATGCATACCAAATATGAAGTCCCTATCTCCTATGGTTCAAAAGTTATGGCAAAAAGTGTAAAAAGCTATTTTTAGCATATAGGTCACAGTCAAGGTCACAAGATCATTGACCTTGTCGTTGTTTGAAAGGACTTTATTATTGGAGTAAGTATACCAAATATGAAGTCCCTATCTCCTATGGTTCAAAAGTTATGACAAACAGTGGAAAAAGCTATTTTTAGCATATAGGTCACAGTCAAGGTCACAAGGTCATTGACCTTGTTGTCGTTTGAAAGGACTTTATTAGTGGAGTACGCATACCAAATATGAAGTCTCTATCTCTTATGGTTCAAAAGTTATGGCAAAGGTTAAAGTTGACAACAGACAGACAGACAAACAGATAAACAGACAGGACAAAAACAATATACGCCCGGGATCTATCGATCCGGGCGCATAATTATCATGATTCTTTTTCTTTAACCATGCTCCATATTTTGCAACATCATTCCCTTGAAATACAATGGAGTACCGGGTAGTTTTGTTCCATTAAAGCTTTGTAAACAGTGAGAGTGCAACAATAAAGAAGGTATACCACCGTTTATTTTTCCACGGTTAAATTCACAATACATGAAACTGATATCACAGCTTGGTTCAATCGGTCAGTATTCATCCGAATCATCCAAAACTCATTGTTTTGTCAGTGAAATTGCAGACACCGCAGTTAAACTTGTTTTCAGCATATTTTAAACCCCATACTTAACGTGTCGAAAGATGTTATCACTTTCCTAGTGTTTATAAAAATTATTGAAATTAAAAAGGCAAGTGATAAAGCCTTTAAAACCAATAGCATTAAACAGTTATTCACAATATTTCATGTGTGTATTTATCAGGTTGGGAACATATGTATCAATCGTATAATGAATTCAATAGTGTTACAAATCGTATTGTGGGATACATATATCGATGCAAACATACAAAATGATGCTTGTAAACAGGTCTGGTACAATCACTAGATTGAGCTACGTAGCTTAAATTACCTACATACCTTTATTTACCTACCAAAACTTTCTTGAATTGTAATTTTTCTCATGATATGCAGAAAATCACACTTTTGATGCAGTGATAATCTTAAACTTTAAACTAATCTGAAAACAATACATGGAAAATATTATATCTTAAAAATGTGGCTCTTTTTCACACAAGGTGGACATTTACTCAAAAAATAGAAATACAGTACATCATTTGCTGCAATGGTTAAACTATTGATGCATTTGTCAATGATTGCTTTTTTAAACATCCTTTAGTATATTAATATTCAAGTGCAGCGAAGTGGTGCAAAGTGCCACTCGCATAGTGAGCTTCATAGATTTACGGACAGAGAAAATTCGGGTCAAAATCTGCAAATTTGTTCCAAGAGAATTTTACGAGTCCATGTGAAAAAAATACAAACTCCCAGTGCATAGCAACATGGTGGTTTAAACATTATACATAGCAATGACTTGTCGACTTACTTGAAAAAAAAATATGAATGTTTTATTGCAATTTTCAGCCACAAAAATTATTGCCACTTAAACCACTCAGGTATTTTCAAATTTGTCAGAAACATTCGAGAAGTTATAGGAATCTTGATCCAGATGTCTGAGAAGTGATTTCTTTTTCTTGTTATGCATTTAATTCTTTTTTAAATGAACTGAGAATAGGCAGTGCAAGTAAAATCTGTGTATAGCCTATAAGGTTTTTGAGAGTAAATAACTGTGCTCGCCCAAACAGTGACATCGTAAAACATAATAGTCATATACTTGTAATTTTTTTGTTTTTATTATAATTAAAATGAAAAGCAAAATTGTGCAAATTTGATTTAAATAATAGTAAGCTACCTGGGGTAGGTAAATAAAGCTAAGGTACATAATATTCTATCTACTTACAACAATCTACTGATTGTACTGGACCTGGTAATTAGATATTGGAAGTTTCTATGGACCTACCCCAATACTTCGTTACACGGATAAACAGGTTGGACACAGTTCCTTTTTTGGGTAAGTATTACTATAAAAGGGAACTATTACTCTTTGCAGTAATAAAAAAAACATTACTCAATTCGGGCATTTTTGTCACATTTTTAAAATAATGCCTCTAATCCATTTAATAAATAAAAAGTGCATAAAAAATACGATGTGATGTGTTAAATCTTTATCAAACAAACCTCGCTGACCGCTAATACTTCCCCGAAAAAGGAAGTGTGCCCAACCTGATAATCCAACATGTAAAAATAAAATGCTACTTGTATCGAGATAAATCTAACTAAATATATTCAACTTCTTTTTAAAACCATATCAACATAGTTAGGGAAAAACAATAAGACATATTATAACACAATAGAAATAAATTTATTAGGCCTACAAATTCGGAAAATGTGCAACGTACTTGACTAGTTCCACTTTGATGTCGCCACTTTAACTTCGTGACGAATGGAATCATACCATTCGCGAAAACAAATAAATTTCAATCTTATAAAACGCTATAACTCATACCCACCGTTCCTGAAACAAAAATATAAACACAGGGAAAGCGTAACTATTAGAAAGACGAATATATCCTCAGGCTCAGTCAGTGAAGTCTTCCTTCAAAATGGACGCTCGACAATGCGCATGCGTAATTGTCTAAATGACGGAGGCGTGTAAACAAACATGACCATTCCGGGATTGTTTTAAAACTCAATCAACTTTTAAAAGGACTTTTGACTCGTGGACACATTCAAAATATATACATATATAAATCAATACACAAAGAATTCGAAAATACCAATCAGAAATTTTTAAGATTTTTTTTCAAAGAATTTATAATGTAACAACACATATATAATCAATGGAGCCCCACCCTAACACCAGAACCCCTGACCCAGGGGCCGTGAAATTTACAATTTTTGAAGAGGCACTCTTGATCATCATAACTATGTACTTGGTTCGTTTGTATATAACCCAGGAGCAGAGGAGTAGATTTTCAAAGTATTAATGCACTTTTACTATATGATATATAGCCCCGCCCTAACACAACCCCTGACCCTGGAGCCGTGAAATTCACAATTTTGAAAGAACCACTCTTAGTCATTATAACTATGAACTTGGTTTGTTTGTTTTACACCCAGGAGCAGATGAGAAGACTTTCAAAGAATTAATGGACTTTTACCATATGATCTAAATAGCCCCACCCTAGCACCATAACCCCTGACCCTGGGGCCATGAATTTCACAATTTTGGTAAAGGACTCAAAGCTAATTACAATCATGCAAACAGTTTGACTGCTTGATGTCCAGGAGTGAAGAAGAAGATTTTTAAAGATTGCATTCATTTTAGTAGTTTTGGCCCCACCCCTCAGGCCCCTGGGGGGCAGGGACCATGAAATTCACAATTTTTGTTCCCCTTCACCCATAGATGCTGTATACTAAATTTGGTTGTAATTGGTTCAGTGGTTCCAGAGAAGAAGCTAAAAATGTTCAAAAGTTTACGAACGACGTACAACGTACGACGTACGACGACAGACGAAAACGGATAGCAATAGGTCACCTGAGTTTACTCAGGTGACCTAATAACTGCAAATAATGATAAGAATAAAAGACCTCATGGCCTGGGAAAAAAAGCTGGAAATTAGGGATTACATTAGAACTCATATCACAGCCTGTGGAAAAAATGCCTGGAAATCACAGACTTAATACATGTTATCAAAATACTATTGAAGAAGGAATTACTAACATATAAGGCAATTAAAATATAGAAGTCTCTAACAAGACTGTTAAGCTCTTCTGGTTTGCATTTAAAACAAGTAAGGAAGAGAAGCACTTGAATTTGAAACTATTGCAATAAATGGATTAATGAATCTAGAGTAATTGGTCCTTTTTGTGTCTTAATTTATTGTAATCATCATAATCAGATTACCTGAAAAACTGTAGGAGGTATAGAGTTTTGAAAGAAATTTCAAAGGAATTTTTCATTTTTAGTGACCATTCAGCAACATCATTCATCAAAAACCAAAACTACTACAAAGAATTATTACCATATATACTCGCCTATAAGTCGGTATTTTAGGAGTTAAATTTTAGTCCAAAAGTCTATGTCCGACTTATAGGTGAGTCATAAAAAGACATGTATTTTTCTGGATGGCGAATTGTTGTATTCTATAAACATTTTCAATAGCTATCGTTGAACAAAGTATTGATACATTATATCATTTATGTATTTTAAGATTACATAAATTATATGTATTTTATATGCACGTATTTAATAATTCTATTTTATTTTTAATCTTGAGAGGGCAGTATTTATTTTTTTATCATTTAAAGTTTAATATCGACATCATATCTTAAAATATTAATTGAAATCAGGTTAAAACATCAGAGCATTTATTAGAAATTGTCATCTGATTCTTCCAAAAATTTGCACCGACTTATAAGTGGGTCAATGGCAAATCCCTGTAAAAAAAACCTCAAAAAGTACAACCGACTTATAGGCGAGTATATACGGTATTCCCCCACTTGAAAAGTGAGAGGGTATACTGTAATCGGTATGTCTGTCCATCCGTCCATACGTCAGTCCGTCTGTTACGCTTTAGGTTAATAACCCATCTCTTATCCGCAACTCCTCTTTATACCACTGAGTGACAGTACCTCACAGTACCTCTAGTTCATCTAAGCATACTCTACTTATGTGCCAAGTTTTAAAAATTGAATTCAGACCAAAACTGTAGGTTTGGATGAATTAAAACACTTTTCTACTTGCTCTTCTGGTCAGTGGTCTCTGACCAGTGGAGCTTTGAAAATGGATTCCGAAAATAAGAAACATGAAAAAGTAAAGTTAAATAGGAAAAACTTGAATAAATGGGGTCCATGCATAGCCTGGAATGATACATCAAAAACAGTGAATTATAAATAAGAATACTGTAAGTCCAAAACTGTTCAAATTATAAAAGATGATAGCAAAGAAATTTCTTTTTTGGAAAACAAATCAAATTACTAGTTTTAAGTTGCATTATAAGCAATATGAAGTACGTGTGCACCTTATCTACAAATAAATGACCCCCATGAAAAAATGGAAGTCAGAATTATCATTGAAAGTCGATAGAAATTTTTTGGTTCCTCTGCATTTGATCAATTTCATGACTCAATATTGCACAAATTCTTACACAGACCTAATTTGATAGGAGCAATATAAAACACTTGTTTATATGAAGTCCAGGCAGATTCTCAAGAATCAGGAGTTTCAGGAGTTGAAAAATCAAAATTATACTTTTTAATCATTTTATATATAGGTCCTGTACCCTTCAGCTTTCAAAAAGGAATATCTTAAGGTAAACAAGAGGCCTAGGGGCCACATCACTCACCTGAGTACTGTGGCTAGGAAAAAACAACTTCAGTTTAGTATTGAAAAGCTTAAGTTCATAAAGTGGTAACCTGCTTTACCCCTAAAAGGGAGGTATGAATTTGAACAAAATTGAATCTACACTAAAACAAGAGGCCCTCGGGCCTTATAGGTCACCTGAGTATCATGCAACAACTTTCCTGCAATTGTATTTGGTTCGTGTTTTAAGCCAAAAGCCATGAAATTTACAAATTTTGAAAGAGGCACCATTGCTTATCAAAGGGCAGATTTCAAAGCATTAATTTATTTTTAGTCAAATACCCCCTTGGTACCCCTGACCCAGCAGCGCTGAAATTATCTATATTGAAAGAGGCCCCTTTCTTCATTATAAGGCCAGCATTTTTTTTTATGTTTAGGTTTAGTGATGATCATGAGAATAAAAAAGTCCCGAAGAAAAAGGAAATAATTTTTTTTTTTTTTTAAAAGTCAATTATTAACATTTGTACATTCTTTTTAAGTGCTAAGCGCAGCGCAAAGCGCTTTCTGGTTTTATGCTATTCTTATAGGCTCCTTACCACTGGACACATAATGCTTACAAATAGGAAAGTAGAACATTTAATTGCTTATTTCATCATCTGCCAGTTTGGGCCAGTTATATACATTTTGTGATGTTGATCAAATTATATTTAAAAAATCAATTCTTTAAAATTAAGTTTTTCAATACATCTTCATTTTTTTAATATGTGTTTGGTGAATGTGTAGACATTGTTCTAAAATTTACTTGATGCCTAAAATTATAATTCCTATCATAAAACAGACAGGGAGTATTGGGGAGTAGGTTCAACATTTTTTTCAATTATTATAAATAAGTGTAAAATAATTTTTCTGGCTTATACAAATGATACTACATGCCTGTATATATTTGTATATTCTTGCCTTTTAACAGTTGAATTTTTTTTTATTTCTTCAGGTTATTGTTTATTTCTTCCTTAAATGGACTTCACTTCTCCCTTAGTTTTATTCATTACATCTGATGCATAAGCAACCCTTTTCTGAAGAATGATGCTTCTAATAGACTGTAAGCTATAACAGAGACCTAAACAATGTCGCTGGCAATATGCAATAGCTACCGTGGGCAGTTTAAAACCTGGGGGAGGAAAATAATTTACAGTTACTTTTGAAACGAATACATAATTATCTCACCAGCATGTCATTGTGCAACAAAGTCGTCAGCATTTTATTTGTCCTTTGAACGGGTGAAACGTTTTGAATGGCACTCTTATCGATGAAATTTACACTAAACCAAACTATCTTCTCAGATCTAGCTTTATTTACCCACAGTTTCATCGTAAAACCGGAAGTGCGAGTTCGTAAATTTGAAATCTCGATCCTGACTCAAATTTGACATCGGAAAGAAAAAAATTGTTTTATTTTTTTCTAAAAATTCAAAACCTTGAGCGGAAGGTTTATAAAACTGAAAATAAAAGAAATCCTGGCCTTAAATATGTAATTAGATCATAAGCATATTAACCAGGAGCAAAGGATAAGATGTTCAAAGAATTCATGCATTTCACTATATAATTATTAGAGCCCCACCCTAAAACAAGAACCCCTGACCCTGGGGCCATAAAATTCACAATTTTGGTAGAGTCACTCTTGCTCATTATAACTATGTACTTAGTTGGTTTATTTAATACCCAGGAGCAGAGAAGAAGATTTTCAAAGAAATAATGCATTTTCACTACCTACTTATTTAGCCCGCCCTAGCACTAGAACCCCTGACCCCAGGGCCATGAATTTCACAATTTTGGTAGAGGACTCATTGCTGATTACAATCATGCAAACAGTTTGACTGCTTGATGTCCAGGAGTAAATAAGAACATTTTTAAAGATTGCATTAATATTAGTGGTTTTGGCCCCACCCCTCAGGCCCCAGGGTGGCAGGGATCATGAAATTCATAATTTTTGTTCCCTTTCACCCATAGATGCTTTGTGCCAAATTTGGTTGAAATTGGTTCAGTGGTTGCAGAGAAGAAGCTAAAAATGTTCAAATGTTAACGCACAATGAACGACGACGGACGAAAACAGATAGCAATAGGTCACCTGAGTTTACCCTTAGTAACCCGCTGGGGGTCATGATTTGAACAACCTTGAATCAACACTACCTGAGGACGCTTCCACATAAATATGACCAATAGCCCTGATACTTTTTAAGATAAAATCAGAGGACATTGAAAATGCCTATAATTATACAATTGCAAAGGATCATCTCTATAAACATGATAAAATCCCTTCTATGAAGTACAACATTGAATTAAATAGGATATTCAATTGTTATAACAACTTCAAAATCTCAAACACAAGTATCTCGAACACCATGGATTTGTTGAAGTGGTTTGGATGACCTAACTACCAATTCTTTTAGTTATATTTTACCCTTAATATCTCAAATCCTTTGATATCTTAAAGTTTTTCTCGGACTCATTCAGGTCGAGATAACAAGAATTGACTGTATATTTAGAAAAATGTTTAAATGTGTGTAGGATATTTCAAGAAGGTGTCGATAGTCAATCCATAATAAGAGAAAATCAACAACACTTTTTTTTTTCGTTTTCTATAAATTAAATATCAATTGAATCTGTCCACTAAGAAGGGGACGCGGGGTAAAGTAAATATGAACTGTTCTCTAGCATTCAGGATCTGTGGAATGTTTTCCAATCAAAGTTTCAAATGTCGAAAAATACCAATATAGATGGTATAATTGAAAGAAATACGAAGGAAAATAATTTACAATTAAACAAACAGGTAGAATAAACAAATATTTAACTTTTTGTATTTAACATGTTTAATAACCAATGATTTCAATGAGCTAATTTATTATAAAACTTTTATTATTCTAAAGAAAAGAAACTCTGCAAAATGATTGGACCATGCAACTGCAAACAAAACAAACATTGCAACCTTGACTTTATAAAAGTCAGTGACCAATCAGGGCATCTTAACAATTGTCAAATGAAAATCATTTTGTTTTTGACAAATAGCTACAACTGCTGTATACAAATTAATAAACTGTATACAAGGGTAAACAATTATTATTCATGCATGCAGCTGAGATGTACCTATTTGAATGATTTTTATTGGACAGATTAATTTGGACATGATAAATTTAATAAAATTTATATTAGTATATTATATAACTTTGTAAAATCCGGTAATCTGATTGGTCAATATGAAGTAATTATTTTTTAATAACGACCGCTGAAAGCGAATAATGACTCGCACGAGCTGCCTCGTTTTCACTTTCGCTTTAGACATACATGGAAGTTCACAAGTTTGCAAGTTGTAGGTTAGGAAAATTTAAAAGATATAGTGAAGAACTCTAAGGCTGAGAATACAAAACAATTTACAAGGATTTCTATGAACATTTTTCGGGAATACTTTGCACATACCATTTCATGGTTGAATTCGGCATTTCCACTCGGCGAGCAGAGTTTTAACGCTGATTACGCGATTACGGAGACTAAAGAAATAAAGACAAGCATGCCATGTATGATTGTATCTTATTGTTACGGTAGAAGACATAGGTATTTATATTTTGTCATTGCATATAATTTCCTCTGCAAGTGTAAACGAGTGCGATTCTCAATCTGGGGGAGGGGGTACTCTGTGTTATTCGGAGATAGATATCTTGCGTTATTATCATGCTATGGGTTTATTTATTCCTTTGAGTAATATTCAATAAATTCTGAAACATTTACATTCAACTTATTTATGGTTAATACTATCTCTGTAAACATTAGGAAGATATACAATGTATTAATATTAAAATATGGGAAAATATTATTTATATAATATAATAAATATGGACTCAATGCACGGTCAATATGCATTTATAATGACCCAGGCTGACAGATATTGAACTCAGATACATGGAGTATATCGATCTCGGGCTAGCGCCCTCGGTCGATATACTCCATGTATCTGAGGTCAATATCTGTCACCCTGGGTCATAATGCATATTGACCTACATTGAGTCCATTTGTATAATAATCTTTTCTCCAATTTTTATTTTCTGGTCATTAAAACAAGTTTCTTTTATAATAAATGAATGAATAAATAATAATCACCTAGGGATTTCAATGATTACCCCCCTTAACTGGGCACTCATTCGTGGGTCCGAATATCAAATACTTAACTGCTTGATACTCACAGTTACACAAATCTCTATATTTTTTCTTATTCCAGTGTACATTTTAATATCAAAAACTTATCAAAAAATTAGAGGCACTGTGAGCATTGAGCTCACTAAATAATACTCCCCACCTCCCATATAAATTGACATGCAGTATCCATGTTTTGCTCTGGAAAATCCAAAATATATGTCAGATCAAAAAGTAAAATAGGAGGGGCACAATGGCAATATGTAATAAAGATTCTGTGAAAGTTTCATTAAATTTCCTTCAGTGGTATGAGAGGAGTTGCGGATAAGAGATGGTTCCCCCAAAGCATAACAGACGGACAGACTGACGGATGTACATACCGATTACTATCTACCCTCCCACTTTTCAAGCAGGGGGTAAAATAACGAGTGTGCATACGATTATTAGAGTGTCATTGCCTACACTTGTAAATCACCCATTATCACCTGTAGCTGTATATATACAGGAATTAACGACCAATCATTTCTCACCTTGGGAGGGTATATAGTAATCATTATGTCCGACCGTCCATCTGTTACGCTTTGGGGAACTATAATCTCTTATCCGCAACTCCTCTCATATGTACCACTGAATGAAATTTGATGAAACTTTCACAGAATCATGACATATTGCCATTGTGACCTCCTATTTTACTTTTTGATCTGACACATTATTTTGGGTTTACCAGAACAAAACATAGCCACTCCCCTTATATTCATATGGAAGGTGGGCCGGGGGTCAGGGGGGTTCATTTAGTGAGCTCATAAATAAATTAACTTAAAGTTATAATAAATCATTTTTGTTGAACTCGATGTTTTTAAACATGCAATAAAAACAAAATTAAGGTTAAACAGAGCTTAACTCACCATTGCTTTAAGAAAATTAACAGACTTGTATAAAATTTACAATTTCTTCTAGTACCACGGTACTCAGTCAGAAAAACGTCCCAGTAACCGATTATCAAATATTGACCAAATTGACATCCCAAGTATCACCATTATTAAGTTTGATAAAAATATCTTGAATGGTATTATCTTTGAAAGTGAGCTGAAAACTAACCAAAGAAAAATGAGGTCAATGTCAAAGGAAAGGTCACTGTCAATAAAATGTTGATGCCATTTGATAGCTTTCTTCGGTATGCATAGACTGACATGAAGTTTGACAAAAATATCATTTAGAGTCTCTTTATAACTGAGCTAAAAATTAATCAAGGTCAAATGAGATCAAGGTCAAAGGCAAGGTCAAGGACGATAAAATGTTGAATGCAGTTGAATAGCTTTTCTTGGAATGTATAGACATGAAGTTTGATAAAAATATCATAAAGGGTTTCTTTAAATTCAGCTACTTACTATCAAACTATCATAAAGCCTAGGGTTTCTTTAAAATTGAGCTAATCACTAATTTAAGAAAAATATGAACAAAAAACGTCAAAGGAAATGCCAAGGTCAAAAAAATTCATGCACTTGAATAGGTTAGTACATTAGTATGTATCAGCATTAAAAGTTTGACACTAATTAAAAAGTGAGGTAAAAGTCAAAGGAAAGGTCAAGGTCAACAAAATTTTGATGCAGTTGAATAGTTTACATCAATATGTATCAGCATATGAAGTCTGATCACACTATCTTAAAATGGTTTCTTTAAAAACAAACTTATAAATTAAAAATTTAAGAAAAATGAGGTCAAGGAAAAAAATGATGAAGCAGTCAAATGGTTTACTTCAGTATGTATCAGCATATGATGTTTGACACAAATTTAAGAAAAGTGAGGTCAAGGTTAAGGTAAAAATGAGATGTGTTTGTGAAACACTATGAGCCAGGCAGCAACAAAGTTCGAAAAAGCTATTTTTAGCATATCGTTCACAGTCAAGGTCACAAGGTCATTGAGCTTACTGTCATTTAAAAGAATTTAATTAGAGGAGTAAACAAAAGTTCAAAAAAGCTACTTTTAGCATATAGATCACAGTCAAGGTTACAAGGTCATTGGACTTGGTGTCATTTGATAAAACTTAATTAGTGGAGTATGCATACTAAAATATGAGGTGTCTATCTCCAATGGCTCAAAAGTGAAGGCAATTGAAAGTTTGAAAAAACTATTTTAGCATACATGTCAAGGTCACAAGGTCATTGACCTTTGTGTCATTTGAAAGAACTTAATTAGTGAAGTATACATACCAAATATGAATTGTCTATCTCCTATGGTTCAAAATGATGGCAAAAGTTTGAAAAGGCTATTTTTTGCACCTAGATCACAGTCAAGGTCACAAGGTCATTGACCTTTGTGTCATATAAAAGAATTTAATTAGATGAGTAAACAAAAGTTCAAAAAAGCTATTTTTAGCATATAGATCAGTCAAGGTCACAAGGTCATTGGACTTGGTGCCATTTGATAGAACTTTAAAATTAGTGGAGTTTGCATACAAAATATCTCCTATGGTTCAAAAGTGGTGGTGAAAAGTTTGAAAAAGCTATTTTTAACATATAGCTCAAGGTCACAAGGTCATTAACCTTGGTATCATTTGAAAGAACTTAATTAGTGGAGCATACATACCAAATATGAAGTCAGTCTTCGACTAATCCCGGGAGTCCGATGCCCGGGACCTGGTAAAATTGGAAGCGGGCATGTGGAAATCAGGGATGGGGTCAATTACTTTCAAAAGTAATTGATTAAATTACAATTACTTTGGATTTTAAAAGTAATTGATTACAAGCTGATTATAGACATTTTTAAAAGTAATCAATTACATCTGATTACTTTTCCTTTATGTAATCATGATTACTTATGATTACTTTAGATTACATTAAGTTTTAATTTTTTGTTTAATATTCAAGGACTGGAAATTGTACACTTACAAGCCCGAAGGGCATGTTAATTATATGGCATAAGCCTCTTTATAATAAAATTAAATAAGACCAATAACATTAAATGTATTTTAAAGTCTTTGATTTTCTGTCTAAGTGAAACAAAAAACCCCAAAACTTTACCGACAACTTATTTTACCGCGATTTCCAAGGAACTCTTCTGCAAAAGAGACACAAAAAGTGTACAGGTTGAAAACAAATAGCGCGACAAGAAATTGACAGAATCGATTTTCAGATTATTTCCTTGGCATGAAAAGGAAAATAAGAATAAAATAACTTGATAAAATTCTGGGCATGTAAGTATTTGATCGGGCTTGCGTTATTGGTGATCACACCTGCCCGAAGGGCATGTGCTGAAAAAAAGATTTGGCGAAGACTGTGAAGTGTCTATCTCCTATGTTCAAAAGTTATGGCAAAAGGTCAAAAAAGCTATTTTTAGCATATAGGTCACAGTCAAGGTCACAAGGTCATTGATCTTGATGTCATTTGAATGAGATTAATTAGTGAAGTATGCATATCAAATATGAAGTCTCTTTCTCTCACAGTTCAAAAGTTATGGCAAAGGTTAAAGTTGATGTCAGATAGACAAACAGGCAGACAAACAGGACAAAAACATCTATCGATCCAGGCACATAAAATATTGATGCAGCTGAATGGTTTACTTGAGTAAGTATCAGCATATGATGTTTGATTACTCATATCTTGAACAGTTTCTTTACAGCTGAGTTTAATACCAATTTAAGACAAGTGGGGTCAAGGTCAAAGGTAAAGACAGACAAAAGGATTGAAGGACGGATGGACAATGGACATAACAAGCCCCAAACATATTCATAGCAGGGCATAAAAATGCAGAGAATTCAAATGTTTTTCACAGAATTTTCAATAGACCTCTAAGATGAAGGACAGATGAACTTACGGGGGAAATCAACACCTATAAAAAGGTAAATTTTTCAAACAGGTGGTAAATTAATTTTCACATCAACCTATCAATTCATCTGACGCAATGTCAACCATATTGCCACATGCTAACACTTTTAAGTATAAACATTTATCAAAACAAATTAATACAATTTACAGGATAACTCTCAGTATAAAAACAATTTACAAATTTAAAAGTTCACTTTGATAATGCATTATTTGTTGTTGTTTTTTTTTTTTCGATTTAAAGATTTTTCAAAAAGTTTAACTTAATGTTGTAGCATTTGGTAGAGCAAATGATTTCTAGTGTCTAGCACCTTGCATAACAATTCTTTTTTTTTTCTCTCCTGCTATGGAAGGGGGTGTAGATTAACTGTGTGATGAGTTGACGACGGCCATTTAGTCACGTACACCTTATCAACTGTAAGGAATTTTCTTGATCCAGAAATAAACTAACAAGACGTCACAGAGAAATAGCCTGGCTTTTCACAATTCGTCATTAGACATCATATAAAATAATTAACACTTAAGTACAAGTTCGAAACACTGTTTAAATAAAAAAAAGATATATATAAATTGAGGTACACCTATACATGGTCTATCTCTTAATAGTTCCTGCGCAAGTCAACAGAAAAAGCACCACAACATACATTCAAAAAGTCTTGATCAACCGACCATTCGCGAATTTTTAGCCGGGCTTATTGCTCAAAGAGCAATTGCTGGCTTATGTCATCCTACAGTACAAGGCAGGAAGTCAACCCCATATTCGCCATTTTAAAGTTACGAGTAAAAATATAGTTCTCACTCTCAACCGCTTCTGAGATAATCCAAACGCTAAATAAAGCAACAAATACAACAAAGTTTTATCTATATAAATAATCATTAGTAGTAATGATTTTGAAAACTTCAGTCCTAAGTCAATTAGAACATAGTTCATTAGTGTAAGGATTTTTGATAATCAGTGCTATCATAGTTCTCTACACATACGAGGTAGAGCAGGAGAGGGAACCAGACTGACCTGTTTATATTCAGCTGCGGTACCAGATTAATTCTGATTCTGACAAAATCGGACCGTTGTATTAGGATCGAAAAACTCACTGTGTCTTATTATTATACCCCCCACCTGAAAAGCGGGAGGGTCATATGATATAGTAATCGGTATTTCCGTCTGTCCGTCTGTTACGCTTTTGGGTACCCATCTCTTATCCGCAACTCCTCTCATACCACTGAAGGAAATTAACGAAACTTTTACAGAATCTTTATTACATATTGCCATTGTGCACCTCCTATTTTACATTTTGATCTGAGTCAGACATATATTTTGGATTTTCCAGAACAAAACATGGACACTGCCATTATATTCATATGGGAGGCGGGGGATATCATTTAGTGAGCTCATTCCTCACAGTACCTCTAGTTTATTTTGATAGTTTTGAAATAATTTTTTCATCAGGATATCAACATATGATTCAAGTAAGAAATTCATTCTACTCTGTAAATAAGCCCGGCTCTCTGTACTTCTGAGTACTTTGATTATCCTTGCGATTTTCTGTTGATGAGGCTATTCGCGATAAAAAGTACTAGTCTTGTGAAAAATAAGGAATCTACAGTATACATAAGTCAATCTTGCAATTCTCACATTTCACATACAGTTATAACCAAAGGCCCCTAAGGCTTAAAAGGTCACCTGATTTTATAATTCAAAGTACAACAATTTTACATAACCTTAAATAATCTTAAAATATGATAATGTTACAATAATAGAGTTTTGGATGTATAGCCATTAGAGAAAAATAACTTCACTTCAACAGACAAAGACTGGGTCTATAATAGTGAAATCAGCTGAATATCACCACGATCACAGTCTCATTCCACCAAATACCGGGCATCCAAGTTCAAGTTGTAAATAATGTCTAAATTAAATTTATAAAGAATGTTCTTAGATAGAAATAGTTATTTTTTGGTCTGGGACAAATGCCTAATTTGATAATCAATAAACAACGCTTCATCCTATATTCAAAATTTGCCCTATGTATAGAATTTCTAAAAATTAGAGCTAAAAATGAGTTTTTCGACCTATTTAACAGCGATGGATCCTGATATTTAAGGTCATAAACTTTAATTTGTGTAATTTGTGTAATTTAAAAATTACATCTTCAAAGTTTTCCCTACAATATTTTTATCCAATTAAAACATGAAACAAAATGAACTATAAGTCCATTTAAAAAAAAAGAAACTTAAAAATTCTGACAAGGAAAAATTTTCAAATTGCTTCGCAGAATCAATTATTTGACCTTTCTGCACTAATAAATTCTGATTTTTATCACATTGAAAATTTCATAAGCAAGAAAATTATTTTAACATGTTTAAAGTCTTAAACCTTTTCTGAATTTAAGCAAATATCATGCTTTCACATGAGTTTGATCTTTCCTGGCCAAGTGGTTCTTGAAAATAAGAATTTAAAATATTTTTCCTTTAATTTTCTATGATAAACTTTGATCCCCCATTGTGGCCCCACCTAACCTCTGGGGGTCATGATTTGAACAAACTTGAATCTACACTACCCAAGGATGCTTCCACATGAGTTTCCTTGCCCAGTGGTTCTTGATAAGAAGATTTTTCAAAGATGCCATCAATTTTTCATTAACAATAATTCATAATTTTCTCCCTTTGAAAGAGGGCAAGGCCCTTAATTCATTTGAACAAACTTGAAACCTGGCCTTCACCCAAGGATACTTTGTGGCAACTTTGGTTGAAATTGGCCGAGTGGTTCTCAAGAAGGATATGTTTAGGCCATAATAAATAAATTGCTAGATTCTCATCTGATTTTTTTTTAAATCGAGGCGGGCGGGCGGCTTTTATTTTATATTTTTTATTTTTTCAATTTTGCAGATTTTTTATTGACCTGGTCAAATGTTGTAATTTTATCTACAATACCTGAATAAAAGTCATAGTAAAGGTTCAATTATCTCTTACTTCACATCATCACCAATCTTTTTCAACCAATGACCCTTGTTTAAAATATATACGCATGTATTACCATCTTTTCAGCTGTCAAAATCATGTCAACTTTTCGCGGGATTTAAAACGAAAGTAGAATGGTAGATGAATACCGATCCCGATCAGAATTAAGATGAAGAAAAACAGAAATTAAAAAAATCGAGACAGGGGTATAAAATCGGGGCTGGCGGGGATGAGAATCTAGGAATATTTATATTATGGACTTACGACAACAATGACAATGACATACAGACAATTTTTGATCAGAAAAGCTGGTATCTTGCTAACTCCTTTAATGATATATTTTAACTGTAAATTAAACAAGAGGCCCATGGGCCACATCGCTCACCTGAGAAGCTTTGGCCATTCTGTACTTTACTAGATTTACCCCTTGTAATACATATTGTGACCCCACCCTACCCCACTGATCATAATTTAGACAATTTGAAATCTAAACTACCCCGGGATGCTTCCATATATAAGTTTCAGCTTTTCTGGCCCTGTGGTTCTTGAGAAGAAGATTTTCAAAGATTTTTCCTATATATTTCTATGTAAAACTTTAATTCCCCATTGTGTCCCCGCCCAATCCCCAGGGGTCATGATTTGAACAATTTAGAATCTACACTACCCCAGGATGCTTCCATATAAGTTTCAGCTTTTCAGGCACAGTGGTTGTTGAAAAGAAGATTTTGAAAGATGTTTCCTATATATTTCTATGTAAAACTTTGATTCCCCATTGTGGCCCCACCCAACCCCCGGGGGTCGTGATTTGTATAATTTAAAATCTACACTACCCCAGGATGCTTCATTATAAGTTTCAGCTTTTCTGGCCCTTTGGTTCTTGAGAAGAAGATTTTTAAAGACTTTTCCTATATATTTCTATGTAAAACTTTGATTCCCCATTGTGGCCCCGCCCAATCCCCAGGGGTCATGATTTGAACAATTTAGAATCTACACTACCCCAGGATGCTTCCACATAAGTTTCAGCTTTTCAGGCACAGTGGTTCTTGAGAAGAAGATTTTCAAAGATGTTTCCGATATATTTCTATGTACAACTTTGATTCCCCATTGTGGCCCCGCCCAATCCCCTGGGGTCATGATTTGAACAATTTAGAATCTACACTATCCCAGGATGCTTCCACATAAGTTTCAGCTTTTCTGGCCCAGTGGTTCTTGAGAAGAAGATTTTCAAAGATTTTTCCTATATATTTTTTTGTAAAACTTTGATTCCCCATTGTGTCCCCGCCCAATCCCCTGGGGTCATGATTTGAACAATTTAGAATCTACACTATCCCAGGATGCTTCCACATAAGTTTCAGCTTTTCTGGCCCAGTGGTTCTTGAGAAGAAGATTTTCAAAGATTTTTCCTATATATTTCTATGTAAAACTTTGATTCCCCATTGTGGCCCCGCCCAATCCCCGGGGGTCATGATTTGAACAATTTAGAATCTACACTACCCCAGGATGCTCCCACATAAGTTTCAGCTTTTCTGGCCCAGTGGTTCTTGAGAAGAAGATTTTTTAATGACCCCACCCTATTTTTGTCTTTTCTTGATTATCTCCCCTTGCGAGGGGATATGTCCCTTCATTTTAACAATTTAAATTCCCCTTCACCCAAAGATGCTTTGTACCAAGTTTGGTCAAAATTGGTCCAGTGGTTCTTGAGAAGAAGTCGAAAATGTGAAAAGTTTACGGACGGACAGACGGACGGACAGACGGACAGACAGACGGACGGACGGACGGACGACGGACACAATGTGATCAGAAAAGCTCACTTGAGCCTTCGGCTCAGGTGAGCTAAAAAGGATCAGATTGGTGATGTGTAGTAAGACTTAAAGAGATGTGCATATTTAAATGGACCCCTAGAATGACTTTAATTTGGGCATTATAGATAAATTTGCACCAATTGATGAAGTCAACAAAATTCTGCACAATGGAAAAAATAAATAATTATATAAAATCTGCCTACCTGCGGAAGAGATCTAGGAATTCATTTTTATTATGCCTTTATATCTTAAAATAAATTCCTAGATAAGATTATAATTGGACAATACATTTTAATAATTAAATTGTGTATGAATAGAATCAATCACAGTAGACCAATTATCTAATACTTCTAAGGAAATTAAAATTTGCTTTCATAGAATTAAATTTATGATTTGTTGCCCACAATAATGCCCCCCCCCCCCACCAACACACACAAATTGATTGAGATTCCACTGTTGTCTATACATTTATTATTAACCCAAGCTTAATATTAACCCATATTTTGTTCCAATGGCTAGATAAAAAGAAATGGGAAGTTATTTCCACAGACTATAATCATGGTATAAATTATCTTAGAATACATTGAAATAAGATTATAATTATTTGATAACAGCCACTTATTGAAAAAATAATCCCATTCTTCTAAGGCAATGAAAATTTGCTTTAACAGAATTAAATGATGAACAATAACATATCAGGTTTGATTTCCTAGTATAAAGTTGAATTTGTAATGATCATGTATTTAAACAAATAAAAAAAAAGTAAATTTAAAAAAATGGTGTGCTGAATTTTTCTAGTAATGAATGCAGTTGACAGAATATGATTTGTTGACATCCCTGTCCAAAACAAAACTATCTGAGAAAATTGTGGACAAGCCAGAAAAAATTACTTTCTTCCACAAACTTGAAAAACGATATTTTGGGAGGGACTTTCCTTTCCTTCATCAGTCAGGGGTGAGACTGAAATCTGTCATTTCTGAAAAATGATGGATAATCGTCATATTTACTAACTAGTATGTATTTTCGTCATTTTTGTCAATAAGACTTACTATCGTTACATTTTTATTTCAACTTAATTCTTTAATCCTCAAGTTACATAAAAGCGAAATTTGAGTTCACCACTGAAAGAAGAGTGATTATGCAAATTTCATTTCATCCAGGTCACCAGTTACTGCCGACGACATGCAAATGGAAGGTGAAAGTTATTATTAAGCGGTAAAATGTCAAATTTTGGTCGAACTAATTCACAATTTTTACATGTATGGCTTTTAGCTCTATTAAAACGTATAGTACATCGTTTGGAAGAATACGTACTTGTATAAAAAAGTCTCGACAAAAAGTTAAAGCCATAAAAAAAGTAGTGTGCCCCGTAAAACAAGCGAGATATTTCAGAGCACCCAAACCCTCAATTTTGAAACAAGAGGCCCAGGGGTCACATCACTCACCTGAGCAACTAGCTGGGTAAAAGCAAAAATGAGTTCAAAATTGAAGTTTCAACATATTATAAAAGTGGGTTCAAGGGAGAAAGGGGGGGGGGGGGGGGAGGATTCGAACAAACTTAAATCTGCACTTCCTAAGAATGCTTTTTAATTAATATGACACATATTGCCATTGTTGTTTATTGTTATGATCCACTTTAATGATGCTTTCAAATTGATCAATCATGGCTTTGTGAAGAATTTTTACGAAATTTCCCATGTTTTCCTATGAAAAACACTGATACCCCATTTTGCCCCCACTCTACCCATGGGGGTCATGATTTGAACAAACTTAAATCTAAACTACTAGAGGATGCTTCCATTTACATGATTTAAGTTAACCCTAATGACCAATCACAGCCTTGCTGTTCTCAAGAAGAATATTTTTAAAAAAAGATTTTTTCTATGTAATCATATTACTTTGATCACCCATAACGGCCCTACTGTTGCCCCAGGGTCATGATTTGAGCAATCAAAATGAAATAGAAAAACCTTTTGTTCTGTATAATGACATAATAAGGTAAAACAGAAAACCATCATGTGTACTGTATACCAACAATTAACTGTATATTTTGGAAAAGAACACTTTCATTACACATGTTACACGATCACTTACAACAGAAATTAATTTTTAAAGATTTCCAAACGCTAGATATATATTCCACCAGGCTTGTTTTGCTTTCAGACACCATTTTAAAAATTTTAATGTAAAGTAAAACACCACATTCGGTATTACGATTCCGAAATAACGATATGATACGCATATCGTTCAGACCCACCATCAACATGATCGATATATGATACATCACAATAACTCCAAAGGGTATGTCTTCCTGCAGGGAAATGTTGCTCTAGAGGGAAATTTTACAGGAGGGAAATCCCACTCTGCAGTCAGAATCCCCCCTGGGGAAATCCCACTCTGCAATCGGAATCCCCCTGGGGAAATCTCACTCAGCAGCCAGAATCCCCCCTGGGGAAATCCCACTCTGCAGTCAGAATCCCCCCTGGAGAAATCCCACACTGCAGTCAGAATCCCCCCTGGGGAAATCCCACTCTGCAATTGGAATCCCCCCTTGGGGAAATCTCACTCTGCAGCCAGAATCCCCTTTGGGGAAATCCCACTCTGCAGCCAGAATCCCCCCTAGGGAAATCCCACTGTGCAGTCAGAATCCCCCCTGGGGAAATCCCACTCTGCAGACAGAATCCCCCCTGGGGAAATCCCACACTGCAGACAGAATCCCCCCTGGGGAAATCTCACTCTGCAGTCAGAATTCCCCCTGGGGAAATCTCACTCTGCAGTCAGAATCCCCCCTGGGGAAATCCCACTCTGCAGTCAGAATCCTCCTGGGGAAATCCCACACTGCAGTCAGAATCCCCAGGGGAAAGTCTCACACTAGAGAAAGACCTCCAGGGGGAAGTCTATGGGGAACATCACACTCTTTAACTGGGGTACTGGGGTAATGCTGACAGACAGACAAATACATTAAAATGCATAAGTTCTTCCGATCTATCAATGGAAGACATAAAAAGTGCATATTACAACAAAACCATTATACAATACTCCACAGAGGTACCTTTACAATCACTGTATCATCTGAAACATACCTTTGTACGGCCATTGATGGTACAGTCTTTCAGTTTCTTAGTGCATTTTAAAATCACTGCATCCATGGATGAAATTAAAAACTGAATGTTTGAGCAGCCTGGCTCACGTCCATCCACCCAAGTGATCAAATCATCGCGGATTCGCTGTGTATTTGATCCGAGACCGCGGTTGACAAGTTCCCCGCTCGTCATTTTATCCATCTTGTGAAGCGTCTTGACTTCTGCCAGAATAGATAAACCTTTTGTTTCTCCTAAAAAGTTGTCCATGACACAAATTCCATAAGTATGGAGACACTTCACAACATAATCTCCTAACATTTCATTTCGAGACTCTAGAACACTGAGGTATGCATGCATGTTGTCGACGGGCTCATCTTCATACGAGCGGACGGAGGGGGTGTAACGTAGTTCTTGGCTGTGGGACGAGATCTGGGCGGGGGGTTTGTGGTACACGGGCTCGTTAAGAGCAGACTCAGCTGAATGAAGGATGTACGACTCGGAACTGCCCTCATCTGTCAGGACCTTACGGCCTGAGCTGCTGGACTGACTGGTGTAGAACTCTTCTGATATTTTCTTCTTGATAGGTTTATCATCTGTCAGCTTTAAATCATCATGTAAACTTTGGCTCATTTTATTCATGTTATGGGTCATTGCCTCGGCTGACATTTTTTGCGCGATGCCATCACCTTTGTAGCGCGGAATCTCCAGCGATGAAGGAGTTAACGTGATGCCATGCTTGTGTTTAGTTTCCCCCTCCTCCTCTCTCATTCGTTTACAGTTTTTCTTGTGATACTTCCAGTCTAGCTTTTGGTGCTCTTTAGAACAATACCAAGTTCTCCTGCACCCTGAGCAGACCATAAGCCGCTCGTCGGAGCTACATAACTGACACGCCATGGGGATGTTCGCTCCGTCACGTACGCTCCTCACCTCGGCCATGTTTACATTCATGCGGAATTCCTCGTGACTTTACCTTGACAGTTGGGTAATGAATATTTAACCAAATAGTAAGGCGGACGTGATGATTTCGGCATATTGATTCCACTAAAGTGAAGTGTCTCCTTCTAAACGATTGTAATCAGGAAGAATTACCATCTCAAGGTAGCCCTATAACACGGACGACTGACATGCGAGCACTGTGCTTTCCAGAAAAAAACAACGTAAAATTAGAAATGATAACGTTAAATGTCGATCCGGGATGAAAGAACGAATGTGTGAAGTATTCTCTCACATCTGATCTTATATAGCCAAGAATAATAAAACAATATACACGTGTACATATATAGAAAAGATAATGCAGAATTTCACAAATATCAGTTAACATGGATGTTTTGAACTATATACTGTCGTTAGTATTTTCCCTTTAATTCATTGAAGTAATATTAAGAAAATGAAATGATTAATCAAAATTTAAATAAAATTAAATTAAATAAAAAGCATAAATAATTTGTACTGTATATTAAGACAATCATGTTTATTTTGATGAGAGTAGAAGACCTTTTTTTTTTATTAATCTATATAATATCTTTTTATTTAATTAGGTTAAAAAACCTGACTTTAACTTTACACTCTTGTGGGTGTTTCGTGATCATTAACTCTAAAATTATTGCCGTGTTTTGTTCTAAATTCCAAACTCGCTAAAAAAAAAAAAAAAATGCAGAGCTGAAAGTGCACAGCACGTGTTCGTTTAAAAATACAGCGTGTACTTTCCAGGGGCGGATCCAACAGTTTTTGAAAGGGACGAATCGGTGCCCCGACATTAATTCATGACTGCATAAAATAATAAATTCTATCAGACTAGATGAAATTCTGCCCATGCATCTCTATATATCATCTCTATATATCATATGCATATACATGTATTCATGCATATGCTTTGTACAAAGTCAGATGAAAATAGTCATATTACAAAGGAATTTATAGAAGAAATCTTTTCCCCATGAACAGCAAAGCCATGATTGATCATATCAATATGGAAGCACTCTCAGGTAATGTATATTCAAGTTTGTTCAAATCATGACCCCCAGGGGTATAAGGTATAGGGCCACAACGTGTGATCAAACTTTTTGTTTTACGTAGGAAAAATTCTGTATAAATCTTTTCAAGAACAGCAAAACCATTATTGGTCATGATAATATACTTTAACTAAAAACTTTAACCTTGCCCTTAACCTTTGATTGGGTAGAGCTATGACTATCATGTATTTCACATGTTTATCATTGTGACAAGACCTTCCTTTGTGCACCAACATAACTTTTGAACAGTTGGTGCTAGGGCTTTCGTATTTCACACGTTTATTTATTGTAACAAGACTTTAAATGGATATAAATAATTTTGACCCTGACCTTAAAGTTTGACCCACTTTTTAAAAACTGTAACCTGAGCCATAACTTTCGAACAGTTAACATGCAGTGGGGCTTTCAAATTTCACAGATACATATTGATTATATTCTTTGAGACAAGACTTTTCTTTGGATACCAACAATTTTTTTTGCCTTTTGACCTAATTGGGGTTTCACATACTTTTAAAAAACTTTAATCTTCGCCATTACATTTGAACAGTTGGGCAAAGGCTTTTATATTTTGCAGACTGTATTTCTTATGACAATGTCTTTCCTTGCATACCAATAATTTTGACCCTTTGACCTTGGTGTTTGACCAACTTATTAAAACAATGAATGGGTCAAACATAACTTTTGAATGGTTGGTGCTTGGACTTCCAAATTGACCAGTACATATAATATATCCATTGACACAAGCCCTTTCTTATGGTAATGACATTTTGGATCTCTTTGACTTGCATTTGAAAAACTTTAACTTTCGTCAAAAGCTTCCATACAGGGGCATCAGAGTTTTACAAACACATCTTGTTTTCTTGTTCTTCTTTCATTGTTGAATCATCTAGCCACAACGTACATTTTTTTCTTTACAATAGCTTTACCTTTTTATACCTGAGTGCGAGTCAAGGGCAAGCAAAATAACTTTTCAGGTTGTTGGTACCCATTAATAGAAGAAATACATGTGAAATATGAAAGCCAGAGCTCCACCCAATCAAAAGATACGTCTGTTTGTATGTATGTTCGCCAAAACTCTAATTGTGCCCATAACTTTTGATTGGTTGGAGGTATGTCTTTTGTATTTCACGTGTATATTTCTCGTGACACGATCTTCCTTTAGGTATCAACGCATTTGACCTCTTCATCTTGGAGTTTGGCCCACTTTTGCAAACTTTCCCCAAACCCAAACCTTGGCTGTCACTTTTGAACATCTACAGCTAGGGCTTTCATAATTTAGTAAATTTACACGTGTATTCAACAGGACAAGACCTTCCCAATGGTGTAAATATTTTTGACCTTAGACTTTGACCCACTTTGAAAATATTTTAACCTTGGCAATAACTTTAGAACACTTAGACTAGGGCTTTCAAATTTTACAGGTATATTCCTTGTAAAATGACCTTCCTTTGGATGCCAATATTTGACATTGACCTTGAAGTTTCACCTACTGTTGAAAAACTTAATTTTTGACATAACTTTGAAAAGTTGGTGCAATCGCTCTTATGATTTGCATGATATTGTGTATTTCTTATGACACAAGGTCTTCCCTTGTGTACCATAAATTTTTATCCTTTGACCTTGACTTTTTTGACCCACTTTTAGAAAAGATCAACCGCATGAACATAAGTTTTGGATAGTTGGTGCTTAGACTTTCATTTTTACCTGGTATATGTATACCCATTGATACAAGTCCTTTATTTGAGAGATAACATTTGTGATCCCATGACTTGACCTTGAACTTTGACATGCATTTGAAAATGTTTGAACCTTCCTGTAAGCTGCTACACGGGGGTATCAGTGTTTCACAAACACCCCTTGTTTTATGAATAGGCTCTCAGTCTTCGTCAAATTTTCTGTTTACTGTTTCTCAAAGTTGAATAACATTTTGTAATTAACTGTCATATATTTTTATGTTCCAATTTAATAGAACCATGATAATATTTGTAATAAATTGTTTTGCTGACACTCAATTAAACTATATTTTTTATGATCAATTATATAAACTGTTTGCTGACACCATGAAGAAATAACAAATCCAAAAGAACTTTATTTTTCTGGACACGATCTGACGTACACGTGTATGTTGAACTGTATGTCAGAATGGATGTTTACGTACTTTTACTTTAAAAAAATAATTTGGCTTTAACTTTATTTTGCTAAAAGGTTGTGGTTAATCTTGTTGTTCATAATGTTATTGTTTCTTTGCCGTATATTACAATAATAAATGTACTAATACAAGTCTCACGAAAGTAGAACGCCGCGGTATAGACTGCCACCGAGGGTTTTTAACATCTCAATCTTTGTAAAGATAATCAAGACAAATTCCTCATTTTTGTATGTTCCAATATTAATTAATGTTGTTTTTAGTTTTACGCTATTAATTAATAAAAGTGACGGGACCTTGACCCAAACGGTAACCGGCGGGGGCGGATGACGATCGAATTTTTTCAGGGGTGGGGATCCACAGCAACTATAACCAATGTCAGACTCGAAATGTTTTGACAACTAAAAATAAATGAAATAGAATTAAATGTAAAAAAAATCTTTACAGCTTCCTCAAACTCCTCAAAATATCCTATTTATTATGTGTGTGTCGAAGGGGGGGGGGGTCTTTCCTATGTCAATTTTCTACTGATAAATAACTTTCCTTATTGTTTTAAAGGGGTTCATGTTTCCTAGGGTGGTCAGGGGTCATTTACATAGAAATCAAATAAATCTAAAAATCCCAAGAGAGTCCAGACACACCCCGACCCTTCCTCCAGAATCGCCCATGGTAATAATGGCGCAGTACTTTTCCGGCATGCACTCTTTGGCCGACTTCGACTGGAACTTTAGTTCGTACTCGAGTTACGTCAACAAATTCTAAAAATAGATATTTTGTTAAACTTACCCTAATACCAGCCGAATAGCATTAATAGCAAAAGATCTTACCCGAGTAAACATGGACGAAAGTTTTCCCTTTTTGTATGCATATTATGCATACAAAAAGGGAAAACTTTCGTCCCGAAGGAGGGGAATATATATGTAAAACGATTGTATGCTTTCATTAGGCATAGTTTTCTGTTTTTATTACTGAAAACGCGATCAACGCCTTTAACGTCTTAGGATATGCAGAAAATACTGTTCCATAAGTATAAACACTTGGAAATATCAGAGATTCACTACAGCGTATTTGTATTAATTTTATTCATGCATAAAAAATCCCGCTCTACTATAGATAGAAACCTTCGCAGTTTAAGATTTGCTAATTAAACTATCTTTCTACGTAATGTTTTATCAGCTTTTAATTATAATATCTCTGATATTTCAAAGTGTTTATACTTACAAGTCCATGTTGTTTCCACACGCCGCCATCTTGAAACTCGAATAACCCAGGCCTAGACGTGGGCCGTACTAGAGTAGAGTTCAAAGTTGAAATGACGTCACTATAGTCGCAACTCTATCAGTTCGGCTGTTACTCGAGTAACTCGGGCACTTACTTTAGTTCCAGTCGAAGTGGGCCTTTGATTGCCGGATTAACAACGCGGTTGACTTTGTCAAAACTATAACGCATAAACTTTATATTTCAGATGTAACTAACACATAAGTCATGCATGTATAACTTTACCTCATCCAGAGACACATAATAATCTCTTATATGCCTCCGTCTCATAATGTCAACCATGCCAAAATTCATTTACAAGCCAAAACGAAAAGCCATCAATGTTTTAATTAAGGGGACACAAACAAAAATTATAGCTATATTTTTTCTCTTGTATACGATTTATACATGTATATGTACGGAAAATAACAGAAGCAGATCTAGACACCATCTCCCCCCCCCCCCCGCCACCCATCCCCCTGGTGCCTACAGCCATATGCTTCATAATACAAATATACAAAACTAGCTATACTTTTTTTCATTTTCATACATAAGTTTTTTTCAGTTAACTTATTTTCATTTTTATACATAAGTTTTGACCAGTATAACTCCAGAGTACATAATAATGTAAAATGGAAACAATCTGGTTTTACATTTGTCATGTTCTAAATTTCCAATTTAACATATGGGAGTTAATACAAATTTTAGAACATGACATAATTTAGAACTTCACAACTTTTCAAAAGTTGGGTTACTTCTTTTTAATTTGGTGATATTTTTAAGTTAGCTTAGTGTACTCGATCAATAATATCACTCTCCTCTCCACACCACAGAACGATGCAGGCAAAACAAACCCATTAATCGAAGAGCAGATGAAATTGTTAGTGGTTTTCAATGACTATACCAGTATTTATCATAGATCCGCTTTATTGTAAATATTTTCTATTATCATCTCTGTTCTGTTCTGTACAGTTTATGAGAATAAACTATTGTCTATTGTTTATACCCGCATTCTCTAAATTTCTATACAGAATTTTGGGGTATGCTGATATCTTGTTCAGTGATTGTCCATTTTTGTGGATGACCACTCCTCCTGGGCACCTGTTCCCTCCTATGGAATTAAAAGGAGTCGTGTTTATGTCCTCATCACAGATCTGTATTGTGTATATCTATATATGGCGTATATAAGCTAAAAAAAACCCAAAATATGAACTTTGGTGTAGATGAACATGACATTTGCTGTTTACTATGTTTACGTTCAAATTAAAATTTTCTCCGATTTTGAACTTGAAGAATCCCACGTTTCTGTAGTTAAAGCCTCCACTTTTTTGGCAAAAATAGACATAATACAGGCATTTCAAGTTAGGATTTACCTTTTTAGCTCACCTAAGCCAAAGGCTCAAGTGAGCTTTTCTGATCACAATTTGTCCGTTGTCTGTCGTCGTTGTCGTCGTTGTTGTAAACTTTTCACATTTTCATCTTCTTCTCAAGAACCACAGGGCCAATTTCAACCAAACTTGCCATAAAGTATCCTTAGGTGAAGGGGATTCAGGTTTGTTCAAATGAAGGGCCACGCCCTTTTCCAAGGGGAGATAACTATTTGTTAGAGAAAAATTAATTGAATTTTTAAAAAATCTTCTTCTCAAGAACCACTGGGCCAGGAAAGATGAAACTCATGTGGAATCATCCTCAGGTAGTGTAGATTCAAATTTGTTCAAATCATGACCAGAGGGGGGTAGGGTGGGGCCAAAATGGCCGATCAAAGTTTAACATAGGAATATATAGGAAAAATCTTTAAAAATCTTCTTCTCAAGAACCACTGGACCAGGAAAGATGAAACTCATGTGGAATCATCCTCAGGTAGTGTAAATTTAATTTGTTCAAATCATGACCCCAGGGGGTAGGGTGGGGCCAAAATGGCCGATCAAAGCTTTACATAGGAATATATAGGAAAAATCTTCTTCTCAAGAACCACTGGGCCAGGAAAGATGAAACTCATGTGGAATCATCCTCAGGTAGTGTAGATTCAAATTTGTTTAAATCATGACCAGAGGGGGGTAGGGTGGGGCCAACATGGCCGATCAAAGTTTAACATAGGAATATATATGAAAAATCTTTAAAAATCTTCTTCTCAAGAACCACTGGACCAGGAAAGATGAAACTCTTGTGGAATCATCCTCAGGTAGTGTAGATTCAATTTTGTTCAAATCATGACCCCAGGGGGTAGGGTGGGGCCAAAATGGCCGATCAAAGCTTTACAAAGGAATATATAGGAAAAATCTTCTTCTCAAGAACCACTAGGACAGGAAAGATGAAACTCATGTGGAATCATCCTCAGGTAGTGTAGATTCAAATTTGTTCAAATCATGACCAGAGGGGGGTAGGGTGGGGCCAAATGGCCTATAAAAGTTTTACATAGAAATATATAGGAAAACCTTTTGCAATCTTCTTTTCAAGTACTTCAAAGCTATGCTTAGTTATATGTATTGGGAATCATCCTCAGGTAGTGTAAGTTCTAGATGGCTCAAATCATAACCCACTGGGGGGTTAAAATTCAAGCCCCCCCCCCCCCCCAGTCAACTTTCAGTTCTGATATGTGCTTTTTCCTAGCCAATTGCTCAGGTGAGCAATGTGGCCCCTGCGCCTCTTGTTTTTAGTTGGTTTAGCCCCCCCCCCCCCCCACTTTCAATTAGCCCCCACTTTTAATTTGCTTCCGACACCTATGTAATTGTTTATTTCGATAATGTTTAAAGTGAATTTAGCGCCCTTCAAAACTGGAGTGCTTCATAGACGTAAGAGCCGTTTTGTTTTGAAACAAAGAATAATTTAGAAGAGAGAATTCTTATAGATCTGCAGAAGAGTTTTGGTGCTTTTTTTATCATTTAATACATTTCATATCAAGGATGCCGCAAAGCGGAGCATCCCCTTGAAAAGAGCATACATGTAACTATAAATCAAGGCAGAATTCGACATCGATCTTTGAAGGTTTAGGTTTTTGAACTAAAAATTTTAATTCAATATACGAAACCAGTTTGAGTTTTTGAAATTTAGAAATTTGAGCTATATCTTAAAATTGTAAAACTCTAAATCATTCTAGAAATTTAAATTGTTAAGTGTTACACGGACCTTAAAGTTATTCGTTGTGAAATCATTTGATTGATTGATTGTATACTGTTTAACGTCCCTCTCCAGAATATTTCACTGATATGGAGACGTCACCATTGCCGGTGAAGGACTGCAAATTTAGACCTATGCTCGGCACTTACGGCCTTTGAGCAGGGAGGGATCTTTATCGTGCCACACTTGCTGTGACACGGGGCCTCGATTTATACGGTCCTTCCAGAAATCAGTTGCAAAGAAATATGTAAATTTTCTGTAAATTGTGTTTAAAATTAAAGGATATTTCTACCTTAAGTTAATTTTAACTTTGATTTTTGAAGTTGAATAATATTTTGTAAAATTTAACTGTCTTGTTTATGTTCAAATTTAGAACCTTGATGATATTTGATATTTATAATAACTAATTAAACTGTTTTGATGACACTCAATTAAACGATATTTTATGGTCGATTATATTAAAAACTGTTTTGCTGACACCATGAAGAAATATCAAAATTCAATTTACTTTATTTTTCTGGACACGATCTGACATATGTGGTACTACATGTCATAATGGATGTTTACGTATTTTACAAATCAGATGGCTTTAAATTTATTTTGCATGCTTAAAAGTTCTGATTAATCTTGTTATTGTAACAAATAAATACACTGTTTAAAAATATGATAGACTTAAAATTGTTTTGACAATTAAAAATCCTATTTATTATGGGGGTCTTTCCTAAGTAAATTTTCTACTGATAAATGACTTTTCTTATCCCTTTTAAGGAGACCATGTTTCCTAGGGTGGTCAGACGTCATTTACATAGGAATGTAATAAAGCTAAAAACTCCAAATGGCCCAGACACCCCCCCCCCCCCCCCCGACCCTTCCTCTAGATTCGCCCATGGTAATAACGGTGCAGTACTTTTCCGGCCTTATATTTTGCATTCTTTAATTGCTTCCTATAAAAGCGCGGTTGTCGACACTGTTTTTTCTTTATAATTTTACACAAGTCTTTCTATTTCAGGATGTAACTATCATATATCAAGCAACGTATAACTTATAGGAATAAGATATACTAACAATCAACAAAAAATAATTTTTGTCTTTTTTTGTAATTCAAAGATCAATGTTTTCAATCATTACAGCCGGTGTAAAGACGAATATTGACCCCCATCGAATAATGACCGGGGGTCATTTTTCGACAGCGAAAAATGACCCCCGGTCAGTATTCGACGTAGAAAAATGACCCTTTTGCCCGTAGAAAAAGTGTCACTTCCTAAAAATTTGCAGAACCCACGTGAAGAAAAATGACCCCCGTAGAAAAATGACCCCCTGTAGATTAAAGCTAAAATTTTTAGGGGGCAAAAAAATATTGGCCAAAATGCACACCTGAGCTTATTGGGAATAAACTGATGATATGTTGATCTCATAACATTATACAATTATTGCTATTATTTTAAGGTAAATGCAATGATTCAGAATCTAAAGGAGTAAAAGATTTATCAAGCCTTAAGGGTTAGGTAAACATTGTTTTTTGATGGTGGAAATCATCGAACTGACAGAAAAAATCAGTAGTATTATATATCATTATATCCTCCGCTTGAAAAGCGGGAGGGTATATAATGATTGGGATGTCCGTCCGTCCGTCTGTTACGCTTTGGGGTATCCATCTCTTATCCGCTAATCCTCATATATAAAAAGATGTGTTTGTGAAACAGCTATGCCCCTGTATGGCAACATAGCGAAGATTAAACTTTTCTTAAATGCAATTTAAATATATTTTTACCCGAAGTAGGGTCTTCTCACATGAAATACAACTGCAAAATAGGAAAGCCCTAGCACCACTTGTTCAAAAGTAATGGCTAAGGATAAGTTTTTGAAAGGTAGGTCAAACTCTAAGGTCAAAGTTGATGATTTCTTAAGAAAATGTTTAATGTAATAAGGATTACATATGTGAAGTATGAATACCCTAGTCCTTACCGTTCAAAAGTTATGGCCAAGGTAAAAAAAAAATCATAAGTACGGAAAACTCCAAGGACAAGGTAAATAAAATGTGCCTACATATTTTCTCTTATTCCAGAAATATATTGCCATTAAGCATTATCAACCCAAAAATATATGAATTGAATCAAGATTATGTTGGCATGATTGAATTCTGTGAATTTCAAAATGCAGTATTTTCTACCATTTTTATTGAAGCTGTCAAGTACGGGAAAAAGTGGCATTGAATTAATTATGACATCTTAATGGGTTAGCACAGGTTTAACACATTTACAAGTTATGATGTCATACGAAGTAGGTTCTACGTTAAAAGAAATGTAATGAATACTGTGTGCTAAACCAAAAGTTTATGTCTACATGTATAGTTTTTGCATTAGAATGACTGTGTATTTTACACTAGCCCATAGCTTTACAGAGCATATTTTCAGGTCTTATACTTACCCCACCCCCTTTCTTATTTAGGAGGAAGTCGATATTGAACAAAGGCAAAAAAACCACCCTACCTTTATTTTTCTATAAGAAGGAATTAAAAATAAGCTAAAAATAATCTACTATTCTACTAATTTTAACTGTTACTTTGCCACAATACTTTCAAGTATACCTCCACCAACATTTAAAGTATGCTTTAATCATGGCGAAGTAAATTATGATATAATAGTACTTGTGTGAAGGCTTAACTTCATTTCAATATTTTATCTAGAGCCTCTTTCAGAATTATTGAAAGGTATAGAGTTTTATTTATATTTTTGCTTTTCATTTATTATTATTATTATAATTATTTTTTTTTTTATTTAACGTAATGTTCTTTTTTCTAGGGGGGGGGGATAAAAAATTCTTCCTCTTCATTGTCAAATAGGATTTGCCAAACTTAAACAAACTAAAAGTTGAAATGACGGAAAATTTAATTTTTCCTATTAAAGAGTATTTAAACCTGATTTTTGCATGGTTTGATTTCTAAAAACAAGTGGAATATCATTCTTTAAGCAAACATTATATGGAGGAATATTAAAAAGATATTTTATTTACTTGACAATTAAAGAATCTCTTTTCAAACACAATTTTAGCATTGAAAGACTAAGTTAATCTCTTAATTATTTCATACGACTTTTTGAATTTTTCTAGTTACAGAAAATGTAATAATTAGTTTCGCTGTAAAAAAAAAAAGATATCAAAGAGTGTATATTTTGTATCACTTTAAAGGGAGTCATTTTTCAATGGGGGTCATTATTTTATAGGACTAACATATAAAATAATGACCCCCTAGAACACTTTTTCTACAAAAAATGATTTTTTTCTACGGGTGGGGGTCATTTTTTGTCGTTGAAAAATGACCCCCCGGTCATTATTCGATGGGGGTCATTATTCGTCTTTACACCGGTTACAGAGAATGCATATTTTTCCTTCAATGTATAAAGCAATATGAGTTGCAAGTTGGATGTCGGAAATTTTTTGTACAATATTGTAATTAACAATTTAAATGACAGAAAAAAAACAATTAAAAAAAATATCACTCTAATTGAGCAAAATCTTAATCATGATCTTAGAATATTACATGAATGGTCGAAGAAATGGTTGTTGAAATTCAACCCATAGAAAACCAAAACTGTATTTTTTTTATTTAAAAGCTGTGCAACAATTTCCAAATTTAATTTTTGAGAACTGTCAGTTAGAATATGTCACACAGCACACATATCTTGGGAAACTATTGTCTTCAAATTTGGGTTGGTCTGATCATATTGATAACATTGTGAAGAAGGCTTACAAAAAAATTGTTTTTTTGGAAAAACTAAAATTCAGTGTCTCAAGTGATAGTGTGTCCCTGATGTATATTTCTTTTATCAGTCCACAACAGGAATATGCTGTTGAAGTTTGGTCTGGATAAACAAAAGCAGACATTAAAAAGGTTGAGAAAGTTCTATTATTTGTTGGTCTTACACTTATTGCTTCTAAAAATTCACTGTATCTGGATACTGGACATGGTGATTTTTGGAAAAAAGAAGAAATCGAACAAATGACTAGCAACAATGTACAAAATACACAATATGAATAATCTAGCACCCACTTATATTAAAAATATTGTACCCGATATTAAAGAAAATATTTCACAATACTCTACTAGAAATTATTCCAACTATTCCTTGCCTAAATGTAGAATTATTTAATAAATCTTTTATTCCAGACAAAGAACGTGGAATGAATTTTATCTCAACATAAGGGAGGCAACTTCCATTAAATGTTTTAAAAATGTTTATCAAGCAATATTGTACAACCTCCAAAGTATTTCTCTTTTGGAAAGAGATTTTGGAATATTATTCACACAAGGCTAAGAGGTGGTTGTATTTTAAACTCTGACCTATTTCGCTGTAATCTAATAGACAATCCAAATTGCTCATGTGGACAAATAGAGGATGCCTATCATTTGTTTTTTGTTTGTAGAAAATATACAACAGCAAGATATTCTATAATTAGTTTTTTATTAATACCATTCAATAATTTGTACATCATAGATGTCCATTTGATGTTATGGGGGTGTTGATTCATTCTCTGATCAACAAAATGTAGAATTTTTATTCATACTATAGATTGTGATAGATTCTCTGAAAAATCTTAATTTTTGTATATAGAATTGTATTTTGATAGCTTACAGTCTTTGACACTACTAATTGATTTGTTACTGAAAATAATTGTACTTTATGGCAGTTTTATAAAACTTTGTATAAGGAAAAGACGATCTAAGATGTAGAACTTGTGTCTTATCCTTTTGGCTTTGTCAGTAAAATACATAGTTGTCTGGACGGGGGTGAGGCTAGGGGGCTTAGTCCCCCACTTTTTTTTGCAAACATTAAAAATTGAGATTTACCTTTTTTGTTGGTTAAGCCCCCCCCCCCCCCACTTTCAATTTGCTTACGACTCCTATGAAATATGCTCTATTCAGAAAAAAAACATTTTATAAACTTCTATTCTTTTTATCTCAGACGGAAGAACTATTTATATGCCTTGATGGAAGCAAAATTACATCATTGTCGTCATGTACAATATTGATTTTCTTATATAATACTATATACATTCCTTTGAAGATATCTTTCTTCTGAAAACAAAAATATGAATTCGGTGGGCGTTGTCGGGTTTTCTTCAGAAATTGAAGCCGTGCACTATTTCGGCTTGTATAGCGCTATATAAATCTTTAATTAGAACACTTTGCGAGAATAGATGGGTATGGGTTACATAAAGAGAAACTGACAGGAAGCATAATATTTCTGAATATCAGTCTCATTAAACTAAAATGGTTTAAATTGCATACATATTTATCAAAATAGCATATTTATCAGCAAAATTACTGTAATTTCTCTCAAATGCAGCTCATATTGCTTTAATAAATCAAATATGGAGATAAAGAATTCGAACAGTAATCAAGATCATTCAAACAAAACAGGGGATGCTTACTCCTCTACGGCACCTGATCCCATCTGTAATGTTTTTTTTTTTCGGTGTCCATGTCTGCTCTATTTCCGTTTTGTATTGTTTGAATGATCTTGATTACCGTTCTATATAAGACATTTGTTTTAATTTGATCCGTGAAATTTTGAATAATAATAAAATTTACGCCACAAAAATTATTCATTTCACTTACTTGTGTAAACATGGATTTATTTATTTCCTCGATTTTGAGGAAAGTTTGTTTGTATCAACTGTCCTTAAAGTTAATTGCAATATGTTTAAATATCAACATGTTTTGCTACAATTCATGGTAGCATACTCGTATATTGGTTATAAAATTAATGTATAATTTTTATATTTATCTATTTTTCGTGTGTGTTTGCAAAGAAAAAATATGGGTTGGAATTTTTAACAGATGATTTCAAAAATCACTATAATAAAAAAAAACAATTACATCGTACATTAAAGGTACTTCGACACAGATTTTAATTTATTTTTTCTCTTTAATGTTACCACTTATATATTTTAATAGCATTTCACACAAAAATTAATTAAAAATCTTATTTCGTTTAAAAGATATTGAAATTTCAAATTTTTCGGCGGGTTTGATTGACATATCCTGGCACTTCCACAAGTTTAGTTTTATTGTTAATCCTTAGGAAAAATGGCAATCTCGTTTTGTATAAATGAAAAATATTAATACTATAATCTAGAATATTCAGAGTAGACACGTTCGAAAGCAAAACAAACACACAATATATTGTCAGTCAGTGCAGTTGTGGTAAGCAGACTGTGACGATTGAACGCACCCGGTGAATTCTAAATATAAACAATAACAGAACTCGAGCCCTGTTACAGAAACTGTGTACATAACACGAGTGTGCTCGATTTGCTAAACTCTGTGCGCATCTCTTAGTTCGGAATGACGATACTTGTGAAGGTGTTTTGCTTTCTAAAATTTTTACTCTGAATAAAATTATTTTTCTTGATAAAAGTTTAAATATTTCTCCTTAAAACACGTCAAAATTGCCACTTTTCCTAAGGTTTAAGAATAAAGTTAAAATTTGTGAAAGTGCAAGGATGTGTCAATCAAACCCGCCAAAAAATTTAAAGTTTTAAAACTTTTAAATAAAATAAGATTTTTAATTAATTTTTGTGTGAAATGCTATTAAAATACCGGTTTATAATTCGTGATATTATACAGAAACCAGAAGTCTCTGTCGAGACTGTAGCTCTACTGGTTGTACTTATAACAAAGGATGAGAAAAGAAGCCATTGCCATCAGACCAAAACTGTAGAAGGAGGAGCATTTTAAAGGGATTTCACAGACATTTCTATATTTAGTAACAATGGCAACACTGTTCATCAAAATCAAAAACCGATGCACTATTTTATATATTTTAGTGTAGTCTACTTGTGTGCCAAGTTATATTGAAATCAGACTAAAGTTGAGGAAGGAGTAGCGTTTTAAATGAATTTCACAGAAAATTCTATATTAAGTAACCATGGCAACACCGTTCATCGAAATTAAAAACCGATATACTATTCTATGTATGTTAGTGTAGTCTACTTGTGTGCCAAGTTATATTGAAATCAGACCGAAATTGAGGAAGGAGTAGCGTTTTAAAGGAATTTCATAGAAAATCTATATTAAGTAACCATGGCAACACCGTTCATCGAAATCAAAAACCGATACAAAGAATTATGTATCTTAGTGTTGTCTACTTGTATGCCAAGTTATATTGAAATCAGACCAAAACTGTAGAAGGAGTAGCGTTTTAAACGAATTTCACAGAGAATTCTATTATTAGTAAACATGGCAACACCGTTCACTGAAATCAAAAACCGATGCACTATTCTATGTATCTTAGTGTAGTCTACTTGTGTGCCAAGTTATATTGAAATCAGACCAAAACTGTAGAAGGAGTAGCGTTTTAAAGGTATTTCACAGAAAATTCTATTTTTAGTAACCATGGCAACACCGTTCATCGAAATCAAAAACCGATGCACTATTCTATGTATCTTAGTGTAGTCTACTTGTGTGCCAAGTTATATTGAAATCAGACTAAAACTGTTGGAGGAGTAGCTTTTTTAAAAATTGTTTACAGACAGACGGACAGACAAACAGTCAGACAGACAGACAGACAGATGAACGGACGCCGGACGCATTACTATCGCATAAGCTCTTCTGGTCTCTGACCAGTAGACCTAAAAATGAGAAAATATTAATTTCAAATCTGTGTCCAAGTACCTTTAAGGTGAGCTTAAACATTTGCAACATTCGTAAAAGCCGGATGCATTGAACAAAATGTACATGTATACGTACAAATGTATTCATCATAAAACTCCGTAATTGATGAACAATAACTAGGAGTAGCTTTTTTTTGTAAATAAAAAAAAATAAAAATAAAAATATAACTGATTATACCATAATGTAAATGGATAAGTTACAAACACGTGGATTCATGTCATTCACACATTATAGTTATATGCAGAGTCCACGGTTTGCGTTATGGGAGTGCGTGCAATAATATATACGGATTATCAATAAGGGAGTTACTCATATCCTCCTATTGATTTTACTGCACGGAAATTCTTACAAATGCATCAGGTGGTCGATAATAATCCTACTTCACAACATGTCCAACTTAACCGTGGACGACTGGTTAAATCTGGCCCCCTGTCCCCCTCCTTGGAACCCGGGGCTGCTCTACTGGACCCCACACCCGGTAAATCTGACCGAGGGAGAGGTAGAGAGGATCGCGTAGAAATGTAACGTGCCCCCCAAAGACAGGCTGATTATGAGTACATCTGTACCGAACACCTCCGATGTGTTACCTCCCGTGTTGGTGTCGGTTTCTGTAGTTTTTTTATTGGGGATTTTGATTGCTGTGTTGGTTTACAGGTAAGATGGGTGGGTGATTGGGGTTTTAATTCTTTTATTTTCTCTGTCTTATTTTTGAAACGATTCACATCAAACATACCTGTTTTGATTGACATAGTTTTAGGTCAAATGAATATAACATATAGACAAGAGGCCCATATGGGCCTATATGTCACCTAGCTGAGCATTATGCAACAACTTTCCAATGATTGAATTTGGTTCATGTTTTAAACTAGATGCCACGACATTAACAGTTTTGGAAAAGGCACCATTTCTCATCATAACTATACACTTAGCAATTTCTTAATTTGGTTACTTAATACCCATAAGCAGGGTAGGGGAACAAAAAGCGCATTTCAACTAGTCGGTAATATTCAGCAATAATCAGTAGTGCCACTACCACACATAAACCCCTGACCCTAGGTCCTACATTTCACAATTTTGGAAAAGGCACCCTTGCTTAACAAAAATGTTTGATTAATACCAATTAAGGAGCAATACAATAAATTCATTTTCAGTAATAAGTAGAGCCCCCCTCCCCTCTATGGTATTCCTGACCCAGGGCATTGAAATTCACCATACTGGAAGAAGGGCCCTTGCTCATCATAGCTCAATAGGTAGTTCATCTGCTTAATACCCAGGAGCAAAATTGATTTTCAAAGATTTAATGTATTTTCACTATATAATCATTAAAGCCCTGCCGTAACACCAGGTCACAGGATCATGAAACAGATGTAGAATTAAGTCAAATTTTTAATCGCCTGTAAAATGTTTATTAATTATTGGAAGAATCTCTAATTTTGCAGATAACTACACTTTTGTAAAGCAATATTAAAAAATATTTTAATTTTTGTCTACTTGACTTAGTCAAAATTCTAGTATAATATGAATTTTTTGACTTTTAAGCTTAAGATGTTTCATGATCCTGTAGCCAGATCCCCCAACCCTAAAGCCATAAATTTCACAATTTTGGAAGAGGCATTCTTGCTCAGCATAACTATGTGCTTCCCATGCAGTAGCAGAGAAGAATATTTTCAAAAATTATGCTGCATTATCACTTATAATCAATAGAGCTCCACCCGAACATCAAAATTCCATTCTTGCTCATCATAACTATATGCTTAGCTAGTTTATTTAATTACCAATTGACCTTGTCCTTGCAGTTTGACTTACTCTTCTAAAGTTCATCAAACTTTAGTTCTTTGAACTTTAAACTTTAAAATGGTCATAACTTTACAAAGGTTTGCTAGGTCTTTCTTATATGGTTTGTCATGATTCATGTGACAAGGCATTTCCTTGAGCGCAAGTATTTTTAGGTCACCTGAGTAAACTCAGATGACCTATTGCTATCTGTTTTCATCTGTCGTCGTGCGTCGTTCGTCGTGCGTTAACATTTGAACATTTTTAGCTTCTTCTCCGAAACCACTGAACCAATTTCAACCAAATTTGGCATATAGCATCTATGGGTGAAGGGGAAAAAATTTATGAATTTCATGGTCCCTGCCCCCATTGGGGTCTGAGGGTGGGGCAAAAATCACTAAAATTAGTGCAATCTTTAAAAATCTTCTCTTTACTCCTGGACATCAAACAGTTGAACTGTTGGTATGATTGTAATCAACATTGTTTCCTCTACCAAAATTGTGAAATTCATGGCCCCAGGCTCAGGGATTCTAGTGCTAGGGAGGGACTAAACAGGTTCCTGCTGAAGCGGGTTATGCATTCAATTCCATCTTAAAAATGAAATAAAATATTTTTAGTTGAAATAATAATTTCAATATCTGTTTTTTTTTTGTTCCCAGTTACAAACACAAGAAGCACAAGACGGGAGACAGCTGTGTACAGGGTTCTAGGTGTGACCTGCTCGAGGAGATGCAGGGCCGCGGCCACCACGGCTGTGACAACGAGACGTACACGGAACTGAAGACTGAAAAATTACCACATTCTGACGAGACAGTCTCCCAGCAGGGACACAAGAATTTACCACATTCTTACAATACAAACACCCACGAAGGACTACAGATTTCCAAATGTCAGACATCAAATGGCAAAGTAATGATAGAAAACGGGGCATTTCCATGACAGAGAGTTAAATTGTGAGTCAGTCTGATAAAAGCCAACCCCTTTCCGTTATCGTTTGGAGTAGTCCGAGAAATCTGACGATTTCCAATTTTTTTTTACGATTAAGATATATTTTACAAACCAAGAAAACCTGTCATGTAAAATATCAAAATCGTAAAAGCCTGGAAAACATCAGATATTTCGGACATTTTTCGGAGATGGAGGGCAGCGGAGTATGTTGTAGTGATGGGGCTGGTGTTATTCAGACTGCAATGTGGTTTAGCAATCATTTCTGCAATGGATGAGTATTGGCATAGCTAACAAAAAGGCAAGTGATCCTGAGGAACACCTTGATGAGCGGATCCAGGCAATGGTTGGATTTTTTTGTATTCATTGTTGAGATTGCTTAAAAAAAATAGTAAGCCTTTAGAATCCATGCACTGTGGGCATATCTGGCAACTCCTACATATCAACTTTGTTGTGTGTTTTTGCAACAAAGTTCTCATCTTTTTTTGTGAACATTGGCATGCAATGTCTCGTTCTAAGGTATTACTATAGTATGCCAACAATTGTTATAGAATGTTATATATTTTAGGGTAGATTAGCTTTACTCCAGTTTACCCTTTTAATCAAAATTTACCTCTGGCTTCTTCCATTGTTATTTTCCTTTTAGATTTACCTGTTGTTATTTTCATGTTATTTGTATAAAAATAATAGAAAAATAAAATTAGTAAATATAATAGTCCTTTATGTTAATTATTATTCTTTTGACGATTTTCTGATTTCGAGGAGATATTATAATTAGATGATTTTGCAGTGTAACTTGTAATTGATACTTATGTTATCAAAGTTCATCATGACTATAAGAAATTAATTGAATAATATATAGTTGGATCTTCTAAAAGATCCAAATCCGTAAAAATTAGAATTGTATGAGCATTTGTTACGAAGGGCATGACCAAAGAGACGTAAATTCAACATTTATTC
>NW_026937596.1:0-7847 GCF_032062105.1 Saccostrea cuccullata
CCTAAAATTTGGGGGGTTAAGGGGCCAAATTTTTCCTTTATATCTCAAAAAGTATTGAGAATTTTAATAGCCATGAAGAAAAGTTGTTCAAAATGTAAGCTTAATCTAATGGAGTCGTCAAAATACGTCCGTCGACGTCATTTCCGGCCAAACCGGAAGTAGTCGAAAACATATTTTTACCGTTCTTGAAAAGTTTTTGGGTAACATCTGTCACTGGGAGCATAAAAATTAATTTAATGTCCGTTTTCAACACTTCCGGTCACACGGGAAGTAGCATAAACTTCCGGTCAAACAGGACGGAAGACCTCTCGTTGCTTTGCAACGAGCTTTGCTTAGTTATTATTGTTTTTTTCTTACCGATTTTGTGCACGCGATTTCTCGGAAACGGCTCGATCGATTTTCATGAAACTTTCAGGACTAATGGAACATCAATCAAACCTGATATATAATTTTTTATTTTTATGACGTCACTTCCGGTTTCGAGATTTCCGCGATTTAGTGATTTTCAGAGGGTCACTTTGTCCAGCAGTTTTCTCAAAAGTGTTTTTAGATAGAAACGTAAGATTTTCAGCGATGATAGAGCAAGTTTGTGCTGATGTGACACAACCTTCTTATTCTCCGGAAGTGCAGCACGTTGGCGCTCGCTATGGCTCAAAAAAAACCTATCGGGAATTTAGAAATGTTTCACACATTTTTCGCAATATCTTTTCACACGTTACTATTTTGTAAAGACATGAAGAACAAAAGTTGTGGAGAATGTCGAGTTCTTTTGAAAAATATCAACGATAAGGGACTGGCCCCTATAATAAAGGGCCAAAAGGGCCAAAGTTTTTCCTTTATATCTCAAAAAGTATTTAGAATTTGTAATACATTAAAGAAGCAAAGTTGTTCAAAATATCAAGCTCTACTTAATGGCGTCGTCAAAATACGTCCGGCGACGTCACTTCCTGTCTAACCGGAAGTAGTCAAAAATTGCATATTTTTGCAGTTCTTGACAAGTTTTTGGATATCATATGTCACTGGAAGCTTATATCTTAATTTTTCGCCCCGTCGACGTCACTTCCGGTTAAACCGGAAGTTGCCAAAAATTGCTTAAATTAGCAATAATTAACATAGATTTGGAGGATTAAACCATTTTATACTTCATTACTCTTTATTTTTTTAAATAAAAGTTACTTCCGGTCAAACAGGACGGAAGACCTACTCGTTTTGCAACGAGCTCGGCTCTAGTTATTATTATTATTATTTTTTTTTTTCTTACCGATTTTGTGCACGCAAGTTCTCGAAAACGGCTCGCTCGATTTACATGAAACTGTAGGACTGCTAGAGCATGAAAAAAACTAGAACTATTTTTTTTGGTTTTGATGACGTCACTACCGGGTTGGAGTTTTCCGCGATTTAGTGATTTTCAGAGGGTAACTTTGTCCGGCAGTTTTCTGAAAAACCACCAACGCAGAAGCATGAAATTTTCAGTGATGCTAGAGCAACCTTTGGAGAAGTGAATTTCGTATATCACAACCACCGGAAGTACGAAGCGTTGAGGGCTCGCTATGGCCCAAAAATAGTCCTATCAAGAATTTCAAATTTTTTAACACTTTTTCTACGATAACTTTTTACCTAGAAATATTTTGTTAAAACATGTAGAACAAAAAAAGTATAGAATTCGAAGATCTTTCAAATGATACCTCAAAAAAGGGCTGTCCCCCTTTAAATTTAGGGGCCAGAGGGGCCAACGTTTTTCCTTTATATCTCCAAAGTATTTAATTTTAATATTCAAAGAGAAAGTTGTTCAAAATGACAAGCTTAGATGGCGTCGTCAAAATAGTCGCGCCATTCGGTCAAACCGGAAGTAGTCGAAAAACACATTTTTTTGCCGTTCTTGACAAGTTTTTGGGTTACATATGTCTCTGGAAGCATAAAAAGTAATTTTTCCGTGCGTCGTCGTCACTTCCGGAAAAACCCGGGAAATTGCAAAAAATGGCTTATTTTGAAGGTTTTGATGCAAAATTGAAATTTTAAAGTCACTAGAGACTACTTAGCTCATTGCTTTCTTTTGTTCCGTCACTTCCGGGCAAAACCAAAAAGGAAGACCTACTGTTGCTTTGCAACGAGCTTTGCTCTAGTTTTTTTTTTTTTTGCTTTGTTATTTTTGGTATTATCTGCTGCCGTGGTAAACTATATATACATGTATTCACACTTTTAGGTCCACTATACGGCACACTATTTTTTGCTATGTTATTTTTCATGTAACTGTAAACAATATGTTTAAAATATGTTTAAAAAAGAAGAAGTTAATAGATCATCAAATGAAAATGTGATGGCAGATTCAAACTATGTATGTGAGGAAAAAATATTCACGTCTTTGTAACATTCATTCATTCTGATGTGTTATTATAATCTAATTTTATTATCACAAAACTCAACATATTGAACTTGTTTTATAAGCTGTAAACACAAAAAGACAAGGGTGACCTGGCCCTAAATACTAGTTGCAGTGAGATTGATATAGACTTCTTTTTTTTTTTTCCACACAATCTCCACTGCAACAAGGGTCATACTTCTATTGGTATTAAATGTATATTTCTTATTATATATAAAAATGGTGCTAATTTGCTTTGAGATATTTATGTATATGTATGAATATGAAGCATCAAAAATCATATATTAGCATAATGTGAAAAAATTCTGTTCAAATTTTGATATATTACACAATACTATATCGATCAGGGAGCTCCTGGCACCCTGGTGAGGAATCAGAGGGCTTCTGCGGAAGTTTTACCTCACTGTTATATTGTATGTTATTGAATAAATAATTGAAAGAAAAAAAAAGATTCCATAATTGTCAGGAAGTCTTCAAGAATAACATTATACACATCAAAATACATCCAAGCTTTAAAGCTCGTTTTATAATACATGAAAAAGAACCACTTATGGTAGGTGACACATATCTGTATTTCTGAGGCTCATATTTTCTGTGCCCCCCTAATTTTTTTATATACTTTCGTACAATGTCATGATCTCTACCAGACGTGCATCTTTCTAAAACAATTCAACAATGCTACAAACCTCATTGTTTAGCGCGTAAACAAAAGCAGTCTGTCCTCTATTGTCCACTGCTTTAAATAACTCTGTCTTTTTAAGAAGACTACTGACCCCCGCATACATTGTTGTGTAGAGTTGCTAAATGTAGAAGTGACAGCCCCTCTTTATTTCTGTACTTATTAATTATAATTCCATATTTGTCCAAAAATTTACAAATATCACCTTCATTTCCAATATATTGTAACAAATACCTATAATTATTTTTATGTAAATGTGCACCTTTTTTACACAGATCATCACAAATATCGTAGTTCTAAAATGTAATTGCCATTGTCATAGCATTTATTCCTCTTCTTGATTCTATATTTATATCAGCTTCAGACTTCAACAATACTTCGACCACACCCTTGTAATTTTGACGACAGCACAATATCAATCTGTAAAACCATCATTATCTGTTGCATTAACATTTGCTCCATTTGATGTCAGGAAAAAAATAACATCCCGATGTGTCTTCCTTACTGCAATGTGTAATGGAGTCGATCCAGTCTTGTCGAGAATATTTATCTTTGAACCATATTTTAAAAAGTGTTGTCGATCTCAAAATTACCGCTCGAGCAAGCTAAATGAAGTGGACTTGAACCATATACATCGGGTAGAATTGATGGTTCCTTCATTCTCTACAAGCAGTTGTACTTGAAGTAAATGGCATTTTATGCAAGCTAAGTGCAAAGGTGTGCGATTATCTTTGTCCAATGCATTCACATGTACTTTATTATGAATGAGTAATTTAATAATTTCTTGAACATTTCCTGAGCAAGCCATATGTAGGGCCAACGACCATAGATGTCAGCTGTGCTTAGATCGTTATTATGTTCAATAAGAATATTAGTAACTTCCCCAAGTTTCTTTAGAAGCTTCTGATTAGCCTGAATATCATTTTCAGATTTATAATTGACTGGAAGATGTGGGCTGTTTGTTTTCATCTTCCTGTATGTCTTTTCGTCCATAAATGTAGGATCCTGATATAGAATAGTCTTGCCTCCATGTTAATGTCCCCTTCCACTTTTTTCGAAAAGTATCCATCAAAGGTTATTAAAGCACAATGAAGAGCTGTTTTTCCCCTGTCATCAACTGCATTAATATTTTTACCGACAAATGCTTTGCTGCAAAATGAAGAGGTGTTTGTTTATCGTCTGATGTAACATTTGCAAGCGCTCCGCTTGAGAAAGGTACAGTCCCTGAAACGTTCTACTTTCCCACCTGAACGGTGAACGAACGCTGAACGAACGGTGAACGAACGGTGAACGAACGCAGAGCGAACGGTGAGTAAACGATGTGCGAACGGTGAACGCAACTTGGTGAACGATGTGTGAACGGTGAACGGTGAGTGAACGCAGAACGCGAACGAGCGCGAACGCGAGCGCAAAGTGAACGGTGAGCGAACGGTGAACGCAAGGTGAACGTTTGTTGGAATGCCTTTGGTCTTTTCTTTGCATTGAAATTATTCCTTTATTCTATAATTCAAATGTCATAAATAAATATAAATAAACAATATATAAACAAAAGAGAAATAAATAGATAAATAAATAAATAAATAATAAAAATAAAATTCTGCACATACGTATGTTTAAATCGATATTTTAATATCATGATTTTGATCGCCGTCAAACGTGTATTTGTTACCGCGTGTAGTTAAAAAAAAAATTAATCTTATGTAGTAAATATTTATGCCAATTCTTTTAACTAATAAAATAATGTGGACTTTAGAAGATAAAACTACCACTGAGATAAAATATAGAGAAATTAATAAATAAATAAAATAACTAATTAATTAATCAATAAATAAATAAAAACATTTTTTTCTGCACATATCTATGTTTAAATCGATATTTTAGTAACGTGATTTTAATCGTCGTCAAACGTGTATTTGTTACCCCGTGTAGTTAAAACATGAATTAATCTACTAATATAGTAAATCATTATGCGTATTCTTTTCACTTATAAAATAATGCGGACTTCTGAAGATAAAACTACTACTTATAGAATGAATTAATTACATTGGACGGGGTTGAAACAAGCGTACATGTATTTCCGTGCCAAAGCGATTCTGTGTAAAATAACGGATTTTTTTTTATTCACAATTATCTGTTTGACATTGACTGTTATCGTACTCATAAAAATTCTCGTTTTATTAAAATTCTACAGCAAAATTTCTATATTTATGTGCCTTTTTATTCTTTAGTAACGATTATTTTAGCTAACTTCTTCATGTATCTGTAGACATTTCCCGGTCGTGATTATACTGGTCAAGATTTTGGGAAAGAGGCATTAAATTATTTGAATGCCGTTTCCCAGTTAAAACATTTGAAAGAACTTGACAACAAAAATTGATATTCCACCACCATACTTTTCTTTGGCAAACGTATCACAAATATCATTCATACCAAGTTAAGACATTACTGTATACTAAACCATATCTATATAAACGAAATATTGTAAGTAGTCCATTATGTTTATGTGGAAAAAATGAAGATGTGTATCATTTCTTTTTTGCATGCACAAATTATTCCAACGCTAGAAGTACTTTTTAATCATTTGTTCATGCTTGATTTGGTTTCTATTGATATTAATGTATTATTATGTGGTGATGTTAATTTGCCTTTACAGATAAATAACAGTATTTTTGCTGCTGTTCATAAATTTATTGACGAAACATGTAGATTCTCTAAATGATGTATTACATTATATTGTATCTATTTATTCATGTATCGATTGTATTATTTTTTTCTTCTTTTTGCATGACATATTGTTTTATATAAGGAGAGGAATTTCTAAGTTATTTAGAACTTGTTTCCAATCCTTTTGATTTATATCAATAAACTACGTTCAAAACAAATTATTTGTAATACATGCGTAGATTAAATTTTCAAAACTAAATAAGTAATGTGTTGTCATAATTTTTATTGAACAGAGAAATGTACGAGAGAGAGAGAGAGAGAGAGAGAGAGAGAGAGAGAGAACCCATCGATTCTCAGATATATATTGTATCAAATAAAAATTCTTATTTTTTTTCCCCTAAATATTCCAAGCAATAAAGGTAATCTTTTTTTTGATTAACAAATCCATTTGACAGTAATCATTGGCTTTTACTTTCCACCATCAAGTTCACACAGTTCACAGGAAGTCCGTGCTACATTTGTAGTAGCGTGCTTGTGCTGTCAATCAAAATAATTCGACACAGTGGAGATGTGGAAATCGCGTTTCACTGAACATGCCGAAGGCAAAGAGTCACTTAGTATTCCAAGAAAAACTTATATTTTTACCTATCATTCTAGATCTGATTTTTGCATTCTTGCAGAAAAAAAAATAATTCGAATATATATACTTGGAAGGATTAAGTTTTAAATTGAATGTAAACATATTCCCTGCCAATTTAAAATACTTCTGTCGGCACAAGTTTATACTAAAATACTATTGTTTAATGACCGTTTGATGTTGGTTTTAAGACTATTTTCTTGTGTTACAATAAAAATTAAATACAAATTCAAAAATCTGTTAAAAAATCAAAAAGAAATTTTTTTTCGGGAGAAAAGGCACCGGGGGGGGGGGGGGGGGGGGAAAGTTTAGGTACGGTGAAGGAAGGAATTTTCCTTCTCTAATAATAGACTATTTTAAACATTTGGCCTTTTCTAAAATTTAAAACCACACCATCAATTTAATTATCTCTAAAGATATTTAATTAACTGAATATTTGCATTATTGTTAATAATTCTCAAACCTACATGTAGTTAAAATATGTTACTGTAGGATTTTTTTTTATGTATTCCTGTTCTGTAAAAGACTTGGATTAATTATTATACATTCATTTATAATTTGTCCTCTTAAAATTTCATCTAATTGATGCCGTGCGTGAAAAATTTTTACATTGCCCTTTTTTGAAGTTAATATTTTAGCATCGTTCTACATACATGAAGGTACTTAATGAATTAATAATTTTCCAGGGAAAATTCATGAAATAAGTAACAGCTGAGTTATAATAATAGAAATATAAATATCACAGATAATTTTTGCAATGAAATAATTATTCTTCAAACACGATATCTAAGTTATTTAATTAAAAAACATGTAAATCCTTACCATCAAAAAGATAAGTCCTTTTACTTCGGAGTTCCGAATGACAATGAAGACTGAACGATAAGTGAACGGTGAACGCAAGGTGAACGCAAAGTAAACGAACAAAGAGCGAACGGTGAACGTTTTGTGAACGGTGAACGCGAGCGCACGGTGAACGGTGAACGCAATACTGTGAACGAAGAGCGAACGGTGAACGCACGCTGAACGAACGGTGAACGAACGCTAAACGAACGGAAAAATGGGAAAGTAGAACGTTTCAGGGGCTGTAAGCAACAAGATCTGAATTATCTTCTACACAGCTAATATGAAGAGCAGAAAGACCTCGCGTACTCTTCGCATCTATCTCTGCTCCATGCTCTAAAAGTATAGAAACAATACCTTTATTTCCTTTCATGCAAGCTTTTAGTATCCCATCCTGTAGTTGTTGCCTGTTTATTTTCTTCTTGATTAAGACTTTCAGAATATCACAATCTCCATTGAAGCACGCTAGACAGAGGAGTATCGCCTTTGTTTGAAATTATGTTGATATTACATTCACTTTCAATAAGAAATTGAAGGTTCTTTTTTTCCTTTAATTATAGCCTTATGTAACGGTGTCAGACCTTGAGAGTCTTGCAAATTAATGTCTGCTCCATTACACAGTAGTTGGTCAACAATTTCTATAAAAT
>NW_026937597.1:0-7975 GCF_032062105.1 Saccostrea cuccullata
TATTTATGACTTAAAATTAAAACATTTTACATTTTTATCTAAAAATAATGTCACAACTGCTATGAAATATTTGATATGCGAACGTTACAGCAAAACTTAAAAACATACTAGTACCTATATATATTTTGAATTTTGTTCTAAAATTTCATTCAGTAAATACATGCAATAATTTTATCAACTATTGAAATAAATGCAGCATTAGGTTGTGTCCATCGACGAACGGTAAGGGTGTGACAACATTGTTATAGCTGTCGTAATTTTACATTATACAAAGAAAGGCTTCATTCAGGATGGGTCGTATGTCACTCAATTACAATTTATTACCGGTATTTTGATTCTTTACAGATGTGAAGGTTGCTTCTATATTGCTATAGCTTTTATAGCAATAGCAGTGTCAGTCGTGTTCGTCATTCTTTACTTCAAGTATAAGAAATGCAGACCACAAGAAGTATCAGGTACAGCTGTAAACCTTTATTCTACAAATTACAAGCATAAAAAAAACTATTTTGGTAATTTTGCAAACGTTTGATATTACAACTATGATCTTTGACTGTCACATAATTCAATGACAATGTTTTCTCGAAGTGGATATCATTCTGAAATTGATAGCAAATTACTTTTTTCTCAGCTACACCATGTACAGTACGCGTACACTACAAGTTGACAACAATGGTGCAGCGAGAACCATGATTGTTGAAACATCAGGATGTTGTAATGGAACAGAAGTATAATTTAAACTTCAAGAGAAATCCAAACAAAACCAGACTCATTGTAAGTTATTGGATCATACAGAGAGTTGGGAAACACCAAATACACATGAATGTGATACATACTTTTTATGTCTTTAAAAACTATAAATCTATTTAAGGACAGATGATATAAACATATAAATAATAAAACATATACTAGTATTATAATAAACTTGTAAATCATGCTTATTATGTATTAATCAATACAATTTTTCATCACATTGAATATCATTATTGTGAAACTTCGGATGATTTTTTAAAAACTATACAGTTAAACATTCATTATACTTAATATATAACTTATCGATATGATTTTTTGAAAATTTTTATACAATTTTGTTCCATCTATTTTCAGAAAGTTTTTTAGCTCTACTGGTCAGAGACCAGAAGTGCTTATGCGATAGTAATGCGTCCGGCGTCCGCCCGTCTGTCTGTATGTCTGTCTGTCTGTAAACAATTTTTCAAAATGCTACTCCTCCCACAGTTTCGGTCTGATTTCAATATAACTTGGCACACAAGTAGACTACACTAAGATATATAATTCTATATGTCGGTTTTTGATTTCGATGAACGGTATTGCCGTGGTTACCAAAAATAGAAATTTCTGGGAAAATGTTTCAAAATGCTACTTCTCCTACAGTTTTGGTCCGATTTCAATATAACTTGGCACACAAGTAGACTACACTAAGATACATTATTCTTTTATCGGTTTTTGATTTCGATGAAAGGTGTTGCCGTGGTTACTAAAAAAGAAATTTCTGTGAAATTGTTTCAAAATGCTACTCCTCCTACAGTTTTGGTCTGATTTCAATATAACTTGACACACAATTAGACTACACTAAGAACAGAAAGAGACTTAATCAAGGATCATTATTCTATTTATTGCTGTTGTAAAGTTTCAATGCCCAACTGTTATTTTTCTCTTCCTTTGCTATAAGTAAAAACCAGTAGAGCTTCAGTCTCGACAGAGACTTCTGGTTTTATGTACATTGCTGTTTGGTATCAATTCAGTTTTATTATGTTCATTGCCCCCATAAAAAGATAAAAATTTTGTATTGTTCTTGAAGCTGGAATAATGTTCTTGCAATTTGTATAAAATATGTACCCATTAAGTTCATTGTCCTCATAAAAAGATAGAATCTTGTATTATTCTTAAAGTTGTGAACAGTGTTCTTGCAATTTGTATATAAAAGTTGTTTCTAATATATATGTTATGTTACAATGTCATTTTCAAGGATGAATTTAATATTTTAATGTAAAAGCTATACATGTGGTTTTTTATGCGAAGCGAAGCGGTTTATAAAAAAGCGTAAACTGTTCCAACCCAGTTTATACTGTATAGAATGGGTAGCTATTAAATTCTTTGCTTATAATTTGATTTTCATTCATTTGATGTGAGAAAAAAAGATGATTGTTCTAACAAAATGACTCCAATTTGTACAAAATTTGAATGTAACGTCAGGCGGATTGGTACGTTTTTGACGTAAGTCATTGTGACGTAGGCAACCCATTTCATACGATATGAAGTAAATTTTTTATCCAATCAAATACAGCGTTACCACCAGAATTAAATTACTGCGCATTAAATTACTTCGCATTAGCTACGTGTGAACGCTACGCGAAGCTAATTCGAATTTTCTGACGCATGCGTAATGGCAAAATTTAGTCAAATGCCACCTGTTGGTGGTCAGCTATAGGTATTTGTGCTATTTTTGAATGAAAAACTACGGAAAAGAACTATATGCGGTATATTGCATATACTTGCCCCCACAAAAGTCAGATTTTGAAAACTTCCTGAAATGTGCTGAATTCAATAAATTGTATGAGAAATATAAATTAACCGAAGATATTATAGTTTCAAAGCAGTTTATTCACAATTTTTGTTTTTATGACGTCACAAACTAGTCCGATTTTATATCCTTTTTCAGAAAGAGGACAAAATGGACAAAATTTCAACAATATTAGCTTTAAAATTTATAGAGCGCAAGTTTGTTCGGGAACAATATTGACATATTTCATTGATATTATCATTCTACACATTATATCAAAATATTGATCCTGAACACGCATGCGCTCGGTGACTTTTACTCAAATTATCGACGAAATATGTGCATTTTTCTGTAGAATTCATAAAAAACCGAAATTTACGTCATGTTTGTGGCGTCATTACGTACATATGACGTCATAACTTATGAAAATATTCAGTGTTTTGAAGTCAGCATATACTCCCCTGTTTAAGAACTTAATTAAATATACCTCCATCAAAGTTTGATTTGGGGGGCAAATAATGGTTATTACCGAATAAAGCTCTTTTATTAATCAATATTTACATTTGCAAATGTTTTCCCTTATGTAACACTATTTGAACAAGGCGTTTTTACATCTCCGTAAAACACGTTCGTCATGTGACCATAAATTGATTGTTTAGTCATAAGCGATCTACGTAATTTGATAGTGACGCCATAAGCGATTGACGTTATCAACACATTCAATTTATACCGTTGAGTTTGAAAAAAAAACTTTATGGATTTCAAACTTTACTTAAGTACCTTACTATTTGTAATAAATCAGTCACAAATGTAAATATAGGTAATAAGGTATCATTTTTTGAGTTTTATTGGGATGTAAAACGGGTTGGCACATGATCAAATCTTTCATAAAGCCCTTCGGGCTTTATGAGATTTGATCACGTGACCAACCCGTTTTACATCCCAATAAAACTCAAAAAATGATACCTTATTTCTTAATTAAATACAGACATACAGACACTTTGCTATTATATCAAATAGATCTGCTTCAGCATAAGGTGACGTGCTTTGCTGGTGACGTCATAATAGCCGTGCTGACGCCAGGTTGCAGAAGTAAAATTTTAATTCGCATTAGTTTACTTCGGATTAGCTGTCGTGTGAACGCAATGCCCTGTTCACACGACGAGTTTAATTCGCAGTAAATTAATGCTAAGTAAACTAATGCGAATCAAATTAATGCAAATTAAATTGTGTTCACACGACAGTTAATGTGGTGTAAACTAATGCGAATTAAAATTTTTCTTCTAAAGTCAGGCGTCAGTAAGTCTATTATGACGTCATTTGTAAATCACGTCATGTATGCAGAGCCATCCTATGATACATTTAAGCATTGAATTCATATTTTGGCTGTCTTCGGTCCTATAACACACCTGGCCGTGCCGACAAATTGAATACCGCGCGTTAGCGCGGTATGATAAATTTGTCGGCACGGCCAGTGTGTTATAGGACCGAAGACAGCCAAAAATATGAATTCAATGCTTATATTTACATTCTCTAATTTTCCTTCTTCATTATTGCTTATTTCGTTAACATTTAATGTGAATGTAGCGCCCTTCAAAACTATCGTGGTTAATAGACGTAAGAGCCGTTTGTGACGTCAGATGACGTTAAGTGACGTTAAATTACGCAAACAAACATTGCGATTAAAAAAGCGACAAATTCATTCTTAACGCACATTACGTTAATTTCTACGTTAATTTTTCAGGGTTGTAGTTTTTCATTAAATTGAAATAAAACATTTTACATTTTGGTGTTTCTAGAGTATTGAAAATGCATATAGTTCCTACTGTGTATTCTAACGCGCGGTGACAAGGTTTCGCGTGTGTTATAGAAATTTGAACATCGTGGATTTCTAATGGATTTGATAAGGAAAATTATACTGAATGTAAATATCATGTAGTGGCTACAGGTATTCATTGATTTTAGTGATTAACATACTTTTCCTCAATTTTTGAACCAAATATAGCACAAATACCTATATATAACCACCAACACGTGTCCTGTGAGTTGTTTCTGGCCTTACGCATGCGTCAAAATTTAATTCGAATTAGCTTCGCTTAGCGTTCACACGGAGCTAATGCGAAGTAATTTAATGCGCAGTAAATTAATTCGAAATAAACTAATTCGCATTAAATTCTCCGTGTGAACGCTAGGCGAAGCTAATTCGCAGTAACTTTACGTTTAGTTCGAATTAAACTCTCCGTGTGAACAGGGCATTAATTCGCATTAGTTTGATTCGCATTAGTTTACTTCGCATTAATTTACTGCGAATTAAACTCTCCGTGTGAACAGGGCATAAGTGTAGATTTACATTATACTTGTTACATATATTTACCTTCAAATTAAATTTTTCACTTATTCTGAACTTAAATACTCCCTCGTTTCTATAGATGAGTAGACTTTAAACTGTGTCTGATATTTTAATTCCGAGTCGGAAATACATCGGTCATTGTTTTAAATCTTGGATATCTATGAAACGCGATTGATATTAATAGTGTAATTTACAGGAAAGTCCTTGTCTTTACATAAAGTAACTAAACAAATAGCACGAATGAATGGAACCATACAACCACGTCACAAGAGTTCCAAAAAGGTTCACAAGCTGTAGTATAGTGTTAGAAATCTGGGCTGAGGTTTAAATTGGAGCTGTATTCTCTGATTAAACACATGATTTTTCTAAATAAAATTATTTAACTGTATTTTTTGTTATTATATATGTAATCTTTAAATTATTGTATTTGAATGTTTGAAGGATTAAATAATAAAATTTGTGGAAGAAAATGTTTTATGATCATAATTGTTCCTAATTTGTATTGTTACATTGAAAATCCAGTGTTGAATTTCTTTTTGTGCTTGCTGTTTCTTCTGAATGAATTTATAAGTTCAGTCCTCAAAATTCCTATACACACAAACCTATTACTTAAAACTGGCGAAGAAAGCAGAGCCCCATCGACGAAAAAAAGAATTGATAAGCAATAAAACTATTTTCTCTCTTGAGCAGCACTCATCAGAAAAAAAGAAAGGCAATCATGTTGCCCGGTAGGTGAAGAAAGGGTAAGACAATCATATAGCGTCGAGGGACGTCCCTCCTATTGTAACAATATAACCATCATCAAAAAGTTCTTATCTGAATACAACATTACATTTCATTTCAGTCCTTAACCAATATTTTATCTAGTGGCAATACCCTTATTTTAGTTATGTGCTAAAAATAATCCTGACTTTATGGTGGTACATGTAATCTGATGAAAATAGTTCGAAGGTAATTTTGTTTTATTTAATGCACAGGTTGGATGTAGACCAAAGGGTTAAATTGGTACCATGGACATGGATAGACATAGTATATATCAAAGTAGAACATGGTTTTTTTAACATAAAGAGTGATAAGAGCTGTGTGAAACATAAAAAGTGACTTTTTCAGTGTACAACAATTAAAGAGTCCTTCTGGGAGACAGCTGACGCATTTTTCATATTTTATTGATTTTTAAACCTCCTTTATCAAGTTTAATTGTCAAGATATTACTTTTCATCATAGTGTAATATGAAGATGAGTTTCCTTATGAAAGTGTTTTTGCTTACTTCGTGAAACCAATACATTCAATTTAATGCAAAATAAGAGCACATAGTTAATGAAGAGATGATTTACTTGTATTCCTAGAGAGAATGGACTTTTACTGTGAATTGGATGTTTCTCACTCTATCATGAGTATACAGGAAATCGTTTATTAAACAAAACACTTCGATCTTTTGGATAACTTGAAACATCTTCAATAATTGATCAATACTTGTTTAAAGGGCCATTGTATTAAATTATGGATAACATATTAGATATGATGCTCAAAAATATACATTCGATAATTATGAGTATTTGTTTTGATTATTTAAGTCCCGCTGAGGAGGAAGAAAATAATTCATCGCATGCCTTTTTCAATTGGGTCGGTTAAACTTGTGAAAAAATTTAATTGCACACATTTCAATTTGCTAATTATCTAAGGCGGAAATTATTTGGTGTAAAACTGACCCTTGATCAAAAATAGGCAATAAATTACTCTGGAATTTTTGGAAATTACATTTTAATTTCCTTGAAAAAATATCACTGCTTTTAATCTGTAATACATGTATTCAAATTAGGGTAAAATAATGAAAATTTTGTGTTTTTATTTTTAAGCATTGTGTACTTCTGAACATCAACTATTTTCTTTTTCAAAAAAAAATCCATATGTATGTACTTTTATAGTAAATCATCCAAAATAAAATTCACTAACTTTATACGATATTTCAAAGATCAATGATAACTACAAGTAATATTTCTCTACTGTTTGTACCAATAAAAAATTCATTCGTACTCTGGTATTTCATATATGTGCAAGAAAATGTTTATATTTTATATTTACATGTAGAAAGTAATACCGAATACAAAATTTTCGCGTTTATTTCATTTTATTTAAATACAATTTGAAGATAACGAACAGCATTCAAGATCAAAAGTCCATTAAACCATACAAAACGGGAGCAAAGCAAACACGGACCCCCGAAACATCAGAGGTGGGATCAGGTGCCACGGAGGAGTTACATGTAGCATCCCCTGTTGACAGGTCAAACCGACAATGTGCTAATTGGTATGAAGTGGAAATCGGAGAAAAGCGTGGGAAAAAATGGCAAATTATATTTTGTATGAAAAATGTCGGTCATTCTATTTACTGATACAATGAATTTGCTGACGAGGCCAATGTATTAACTTTAGGATTTGCGAGACTGTTGATATTCCTATAATGTCAACTCATTTGTCTATAGCTTGTCTCGTTTTTTGTTCTTGAATAGGGGTGCTCTTGAATATTGAATCAACTAAGACACAAGAAGTATTCTAATATGTCATTAAATGCTGTTTAACGATGAATATTCATTTGTTTGTTGGTTTTCTTCGCTAGCTTCCTCTACATTAGGATTTGAATTCAAAGACAGCACAAAGTCCCTCTGTTGGTTTTGTCTCTGGGTAGTTTCACTTGAAACTCCACCTAGATTAAGACTACAGCTGGTTAGATTTAGTTCAAAAGGATTTGTTTTAATTTCAATTGAAAACTTCTTGTCATCTTTGTGCTTTAGGAGTTTAATTTTTCCCACTGCAGATGCTTCGAGACATGGATTTGCATCCTCTGTATTTAATGAGCTATAAATATACTGGGGAATGTCCCCCATCGCTTCGTAGTCCTCAGCCTTTTTCAGTATCCTTTTCTTGTATTTATTCAGCAAAAACAACACGAAACATAGAGTGTTTAGAACAAGACAGAAACCCAATAAACTAGCACAGATCAAAAATAAGATTCTGAAGTCCAGTCCTCTTTCAGACAAGGAAGACACAAAGAATACTTTTTGCGGATGTGTTGTAGTTTGGTTACTTGTATCTACTTCAGACAATGT
>NW_026937598.1:0-7866 GCF_032062105.1 Saccostrea cuccullata
CCCCATATTACACGAGAAGAAAATCTAATTGAAGGATAAACAACTGCAGACGCTGAAAGCTTTGTATGAAGTAAAAGACTGCATATCCGTTCTGCCAACAGGTTACGGAAAGAGTGTAATTTTTCAGATTTTACCGTGGTTTGCCCAGTGCATGCATCAGAAAGACAAACCAATGACCGTGATTGTTGTAGATCCCCACTGAGAACGGCTGATAACAAGGAGCACCATCACTTGACGACTTGCAGAGCAACAGATAAGACGTGTATAGCCAGTGTTAAGAAGAAAAGACAAACAAGGATAGGTAATATATTATTTTTAAATTTACAAAAGCCGCTGAGGGCTATTGAAAATTTCCTGCCGCTGAGGGCAGAGGTTAATGCATAAAATTTTAAGCCGCTGAGGGCTAATAGATAAATTTACTGCCGCTGAGGGCAAAAGTTTAAGCCGTTGAGGGCTGTTAAACATTTTCTGTCGCTGAGGACAGAAGTTAATGCATGAAATTTTAAGCCGCTGAGGGCTAAACATTTTACTGCCGCTGAGGGCAGAAGTTTAATGCATGGAATTTTAAGCCGCTGAGGGCTAAACATTTTACTGCCGCTGAGGGCAAAAGTTTAATGCATGGAATTTTAAGCCGCTGAGGGCTATTGAACATTTCCTGTCGCTGTTATTTTACTGCCACTGAGGGTAGATTTATTTGATATCAAATGCATTAAATTTCAAGCCGCTGAGGGCTTTACAATTTTTTTCCTGCTGCTTAAAACATATTGTTGAATGAAACGTAGAAAGTTAAAAGCCACTTGGGCGTGTAAAACACATGAAAGTTTGAAAGCCGCTAAATGATGATGTTAATCAAAATATAGAGTTTCTTTATGCTAATTAATGATATATCAGGAGGTACTAGTTTATGAAGTTAAGCTGCTTGAAAATTCAATGCCAGTGAAGGGCCCGGGCTGTCCACGACTTTCGAATAAAATCTTTAATATACGAAAGTTGTTAAGAATAGATATAAATATACAGTGTATTGTTTATATGAAGTATGGCTATTTAAGTAATGATGAGAGAGGCCGAATCATGATATAAAGATTTATAGATATAACATGATCAGATATGATATTAAGATGAACGTCTAGCATATTAATTTAAGTTAAATGTGGTGATCAATTTCATGTATTTTCTCATTACTATAGATGCCTCCTCCGACTGTCTTAAAGCGGAGACACTCTCTGCGGGGGAAAGACTTGTTCCCCGTCATCAAAGAGCTCAGAGGGCTAGAACAGCCGGTGAAGCAGTTCGCGCGGTACAAAATTAACACGCCGCTTGAAGACATGGACAAAGAGGAAGCGATTAACGCCTTCAGGGAGTTGACTGGAGAGTCTGAAAAAGACTGCCTGCAGATGGCTGGTAGAGAGATGTCAGACGAGAATTTAAGGACGCTTCTTCATCTAGTTATCTTAAGGGCGAATGAGTTCGGCCAACCAGCTGGCCAAGAATTAGCCGCCGAGAACAAGGTATACAGTTAGACTGTAATGATAATAAATGTAATTATTACTAGCATCATAACTACGGGATGTCCTAATTAATATTCCTTATTTCCATGAATTATACTTGCGTAGATAAATTAAAAAAAAAAAAAAAAAAAAAAAATTACGATTTTCATTATGATTGATTTTCACAATTATTTGTGTACAGGAGATTGAGCCGGAAGAGCCACCTGCCAAGAAAGGAAAGTCGGCACCGAGCGTTGAGAAGAGACTACAGGAACTTGAGAAAAGTCAGAAAAATGAAGAGGACAAAGAAATAGAGAATGTGAAAGAAAAGGTGAGGAGTTTGGCACTTCAAAGCAGTCCTAGTATCCCTCTTCTCCTTGTTACTTTGGATGAGCTCGCCAGAATAACTAGGCGGAAGGGCCATGATGAGGCCTCCGTGTTTGATGAGCTTTCCCGACAGGCTAATTTAAATCAAGACAAAATTGATGTCCCAAACTTTTGTCTGAGTGTCCTTGGAGGCAAAGCGTCTGATATAGTAGGTAAAGCGCTGTCTAAAAAGCTATCAAATCAAAACCCGAAACGAAACCTTCAGAAACGGAGAAGACTCCAACTCAAACTCAATCTCCACTATTGAATCTATATGGTCAACCAAACTACATGGGATATATTCCACCACACTACAATTTTGTACCTGGCACGCACGGAGTGGGTTCTCAGTTTGGGTACCGCCGATATCAGCGCGCTCCATATCGGCAGCCGAGGACCGGCTGTCTATTCTGCGGGGCAAATGACCACTATGTCCGAGACTGTGCGAAAATGAAGGCTGCGAGAGGAAAAATGAATTCTCAATGACATCTGAAAATTTTAAAGATCTGATTTAGTCAATTTTAATTAAATTCTCAGACTTGAAATGTACATTTATTGATAATTTCTTTAAGTAAAATATGATATTAATTATCACTTGTCAATGATTTGAATACATGTACATGTAGTGTGTTTTTCAGTCTGAAAGTAGAATTTATTAAATATCAAATGAAATGAGTGTTATTGGTATTTGTTATCCCAATACCTGATATCCGGGGACACTGAAGCCCTAGTGAGTACTCTCACGTGGATTGATGGTTTGGGATCATGTTTTCCCATGTTATCCTAGTAGGTGATGCTCAATCCGAGGTATAATTATTAGTAATGATAAATATCTCATGTTTGCAGGAATTTAACATTTACGTTCCTGACTGGGAGAAAAGTGACGAATTTAACCCAGAGGAAATTATTTTACGTAAGAGAGAGCATCCTACTTGGACGACATTGGGAGAATACGGTTCCAAGCCAACAATCCATGCAGATGGACAAGTATTTACGGATTCTTACAGCGATTTACTGCATTTGTCTGTAAGAAATCCTGATCGATTCATTTCGGGTGAAATTCACAAACACAAAGATGAATGGTTGCGTATAACTCAAAGAAACTCGGACAAAATGTCAACTACAATTCAAAATTGGGTCAATAATGGCATTGATGTTAGGTCATTCCTGCGTCCGTTCAAGGGAAACTTCAAGGGGCAATCATATGATAATAGACTCCCACCAAAACAGTATTTTCAAAATTCTAAAACTTGCAGAAACTTTGTTCATTTTATTAGAGAAGAAATAAGTGAGAGACTAGTGAATGGTTCATTGAGATTATGGGGAAGGGTGGGAACAAGCTGTCTCCCTCAGATTATCATGCCTTTGACAGTGGAGCCAAATAAGCCACGACTCTGTCATGACGAGCGCTTTTTGAACTTGTGGACTAAGGATTTACCCTTCACATTAGATACACTTAAAGACGTTCATAGACTTGTTGGGGAACATGCGTACATGATGTGTTGCGATGAAAAATCCGGATACGATCATATTAAACTCACCAGAGAATCAGAAACGTACTTTGGAATTCAGTTTGGGGGATGGGTCTTCACATACACAACTCTGCCATTTGGTTGGAAAGCCTCTCCCTACATATATCAAATGATTGGGATGCAAATCACATAATATCTTCGAGAGAAAGGTATTCATATGGTTCAGTACATTGATGACAGGCTTGCAGTGTGTCAGCAATATGTTCAATCAGAAACTCAAGAACAAGCTTGTCCGTTACAAATGGTGAAACTTATTGTGACCGAATTAACAGCCTTAGGATATACACTAGCTATCAAAAAGTGCCAGCTTATCCCAACGACAGTAGTCCGATACTTAGGTTTTCTAGTTGACTCTATTAAACAGGCCTACTTACTTCCATTGGATAAAAAGGAAGCATTCATCAGAATACGAGAGAGTATCTTGCAAACAAATGAAGTTGATGTTAAAACACTTCAACGATTCGCCGGGAAATGTATATCATCAGGCGCACTTGTTTCATAAGCCGGGTCAAGCCGGTTAATATTCCGGAACCGGGCAAGTCACTTGTTTCAAATATATTTAAGCCGCCGGGCGGTCAGAAAGTAGCCCGGATCGCCCGAAAAATTTCGAGCAAATGAAAAGCAATATGGCGGAGAGGTAGAAATGTTCTTGATGGTGAAACATTCTTGTCAATAAACAGACATTACAAATAAGAGACTTTTGCAACATATTTGTTTACATTTGCACGACAATTTTTTCTTTTCAATTTTAAAGCTGACCCCATATATGCTCCAAATTCACAAATTGTACATTGAACACTTCAATTTTTTTTTACAGCAACAGACTCGTTTCAGCGACACTAACCGGGTCAATATGTATAAAATCATCACCCGGCTGTCTGAAACAAGTGCGCCTAATGGCAATCGTTATACCAGGTGCCAAATTATATACAAGGGAAATGAATTTCGCGATATCACTGTGTATGAAGAATAGTAAACAAACAATCATTTCTCGTGAGCTGCGACAAGAGATCGAACACTGGAGGTTTTTGGACGACTGGGAAGGCTTCGCGCCTTGGAGACAAGAGAAACATCTTCACATGTCACTGTCAACGGACGCATCCTCTTTCCGCTATGGAATCTCCCTTATGTCAGGCCAAGACAAGGGTCTATCTTTTGGAGACTATTGGTCAAGCGAGGATGATAGACCGATTCATCTTAAGGAAGCATCAGCTGTCGACATTGCCCTCAAGTCCTTAGCGATGAAAATCAAAGACCACAGATTAGACATCCATGTTGACAATACCGCAGTCTTGCATGCTTGGGAAAATCAAAGGTCACGGGACCGGCATTTGGCTGATATAATGAAAAATATTTTCCAAACAGTTTGGAAATTGAATATTGACTTGAGATTACACTACGTGCCATCAGCAGAAAATACTGCAGACGCTCCATCTAGAACTATTTCTTACACAGATTGCATGCTACATCCCCAAACATGGCAGAGGGTTGAGACTATGTTTGGACCACATACAGTAGATTTGATGGCGACAGATACGAATGTAATGATATCCAACTTTGGAGTTCCACTGAGACATTTCACTCAAAACCCTACTCCACAATCAGCGGGTGTTAATGTATTTGCACAAGATCTGTCAAGTGAGAAACGCCCCTACGTGTTTCCTCCATTTCACCTCATATTCCCCGTACTGTGTCTCCTTAAAGAACAAAAAGTAAAAGAGTGCACAATTATTGTGCCAATAATGTACCCCCGACCAATTTGGTGGCCACTTTTGAGTGCTCATTGTGTAAATCTTTTCACTATAGGTGAACAAGGCGATAAAACTGTATTGCTTATTCCATCCAAAAAAGGCTTTACTTCCGATAAACTGGGACTAAAATGGGAACTTAAAGCATGTAGAGTGGATTTTAGCTGAAATTATAATAAAATTACGGACTCTTATTTTGTAGATGGAAGATAATGAAGTTGACCTTCCTGCTATTGACAAGAGATTAAGCCAGCTTGAAAAGAACGAGGACAATAAAAAGGCCACAAAGAAGATGAAAAACTTGGAAAAAAGGGTACGACTTTTCTTATCGCAGTTACCAACCTCTCCGGACTTAACAAGTATGACGCCACAAGACGTGTGCCGATTTATGGTATGGAGTGATAGATTCGGGAAGACAAAGATACACAGGATTTCGTGTCCACACTTGGGTAAATTTGGTTTATTTGAATGCACATGTCCTACTAGGCTCGCAGCAGGAACTATTCATAATATGGTTCAACAGATATCTGAGATATTGTATGTACATGGAAGAACTCGATCATGGGATGTTCATACTAAGTCAGGGAATCCCTGCTTGTCCCCGGAAGTAAAAAACTATGTAAAATTCTGTAAAGAAGAACAGTCTAAGTCCCACGTGTTGCCTAAACAAGCCAGACCGATATTTTTAGGAAAGATAAAGAAAATGACCCTGTTTATTGATAGAGAATTTGCTCGCCCTGACCTTTCTTTAAGGGAAAAGTTTGTCTTGATGAGAGATCAAGCGATATTCAAAATTCAGTTCTTTGCCGGGGATAGAATCAGCGATGTTTGCAATATTTTATCGCAGGAAGTTAAAAAATTGCAGGATAACTCCGGATTTGTTTTCGATCACACCTACGGGAAGACATTACGTGGAGATGGAAAGTCAAACACCTTTGTCATAAAAAGGTCCTAAGATAAGTCAATCTGTCCTGTCTTAGGTCTTGAGAACTAGTATGCCTGGTCCAAACAAAATAAGTGGATCTGAGTCTAGGATATCTCTTTAGGCCCGTATCAGAATCAGGGAGAGTACTGGATCAACAGCTGGGTTACTCGGCAGTTTATGAACGGCTTCGGTTTTACCTGGTATCTTTAGGTATCTATGAAGGAGAAACCCCACACAGTCTACGAGGAGGTTTTGCTGTAACCATGGCGATCTCAGGCACTGCGACATCTCCCCAGGAACTCATGAAGCTTGTCGGATGGTCGAGTGAACGGTCAGCTTATTATTACAGCAGGACGAAAACCTTGACAGATGCTAGCACATTAGCAAGCAATATTGCCAACCTATCAACAGACACAGACGAAATTGAAGGATTTTACAAAACACATGGAGATTTTTCCTCACTTAGTCCAGCCTTTAAGCCGACAAATTAAAGAATATGATGTGGTCAACCTCACACGCTTATGTTTAATACATACTAGTTGTTCAAAAAGATCACCTGATCACTCAATCATATTTTATATAATCAATTAATGTTGTTAAATACACCCTTTGTATTTCAATTTCATGTCTTGACATATATAATTATATGGGGAAAAAAAAATGTTTTGTTATTTACTTTGAGTGAGTATTGGGTAGAGACATTTACCTGGATGTACCCTTTATTTTTATAATTTAGTCAAGAACACACCCATATATCAGTCTAAATGAAATTACCCGATACTATAATAGAAGTGCGTGTTGTTTCAGACAGTTGTTAGTGGGGATATGTTAGGATCCCCACTGAGAACGGCTGATAACAAGGAGCACCATCACTTGACGACTTGCAGAGCAATCTTACCAAGGTGTAAGCCAGGGTGGTGTGTATTGATGCATCGTCCGCTAATTAATACAACATGTGGTTTAAATGTCTGGCCTTGGAAAAAAAAAAAAAAAAAAAAAAATCAATTATTAACAACACACACTTCCCAAGTCTAAATGAAATTACCCAGGTGTGTTTATACTATAAAATAGAAGTGCGTGTTGTCACATTTAAACAAATGTAAGAATTGAGATGTTAAAGACCCATAACATATTTCCTGCATGGTATTGTCAATCTAAACTCTTTTAAGTGGTAAACTTATCTCTTGTGGTTCGACTATGTACGAGGGTTCGATTCCCTCCCTAGGCATTTAAATAAATCTAGGCTGGTGCAAAGTGGGCAGATTGCCTAGTGGCCCCACATAGTCGACACTGAACTAAGATAGAACACTTTATAAGTTAGTAAGCACTAAGTAAAAAAATCCTGTATGGATCCATATCTTCATTTAATATTATTATTTTTTTTGTAGGGGAGAAGGGTTTCGTCCTGCCTTTATGAAGCTTGGGGACTTGATATGTGTTTTTGAAAATGCTCTGCATTTACTACTGACTGCAACAGCAACACCAGGATCTGTTAAAACCCTTACAAAACAAATGAATTTTAAAAATCCTGTTGTAATTTCTGAAAATGTAGACCGTCCAAATATCTTTTTGGAGACAAGAATCAGGCTTCCAAACACAAAAAAATTTGAAAAGTTTGATGACTTGATTGAACCTCTTGTCACTGAATTAGGAGAAAAAAGACTCTCTTTTCCTGTAACAATTATGTATGTAGATAATCTTGAAGCTCTTGGGTATTTTTTCCAATATACTGTCTACAAACTTCAGGACTTAGGCTACGAAGGGGAAAAAATTCCTCAAAATAGAATATTTGCGCAATATCATAAGGA